>NW_026874052.1:0-160095 GCF_032173495.1 Musca vetustissima | reverse complement strand
ACGCCTTGTAGGTCCTTGAAAAAATATTCTTTTAATAATCCACGCCTTGTAGGTCCTTGAAAAAATATTCTTTTAATAATCCACGCCTTGTAAGTCCTTGAAAAAATATTCTTTTAATAATCCACGCCTTGGACAGTCCTTGAAAAAATATTCTTTTAATAATCCACGCCTTGGACAGTCCTTGAAAAAATATTCTTTTAATAATCCACGCCTTGGACAGTCCTTGAAAAAATATTCTTTTAATAATCCACGCCTTATGTGGTCCTTGAAAAAATATTCTTTTATTAATCCACGCCTTGTAGGTCCTTGAAAAAATATTCTTTTAATAATCCACGCCTTGTAGGTCCTTGAAAAAATATTCTTTTAATAATCCACGCCTTGTAGGTCCTGGAAAAAATATTCTTTTAATAATCCACGCCTTGTAGGTCCTTGAAAAAATATTCTTTTAATAATCCACGCCTTGTAGGTCCTTGAAAAAATATTCTTTTAATAATCCACGCCTTGTAGGTCCTTGAAAAAATATTCTTTTAATAATCCACGCCTTGTAGGTCCTTGAAAAAATATTCTTTTAATAATCCACGCCTTGTAGGTCCTTGAAAAAATATTCTTTTAATAATCCACGCCTTGTAGGTCCCTGAAAAACTTATTTTTAATTAAACCACGCCTTGTAGGTCCCTGAAAAACTATTCTTTAAATAATCCACGCCTTGTAGGTCCTTGAAAAAATATTCTTTAAATAATCCACGCCTTGTAGGTCCTTGAAAAAATATTCTTTAAATAATCCACGCCTTGTAGGTCCTTGAAAAAATATTCTTTTAATAATCCACGCCTTGTAGGTCCTTGAAAAAATATTCTTTTAATAATCCACGCCTTGTAGGTCATTGAAAAAATATTCTTTTAATAATCCACGCCTTGTAGGTCCTTGAAAAAATATTCTTTTAATAATCCACGCCTTGTAGGTCCTTGAAAAAATATTCTTTTAATAATCCACGCCTTGTAGGTCCTTGAAAAAATATTCTTTTAATAATCCACGCCTTGTAGGTCCTTGAAAAAATATTCTTTTAATAATCCACGCCTTGTAGGTCCTTGAAAAAATATTCTTTTAATAATCCACGCCTTGTAGGTCCTTGAAAAAATATTCTTTTAATAATCCACGCCTTGTAGGTCCTTGAAAAAATATTATTTTAATAATCCACGCCTTGTAGGTCCCTGAAAAACTATTTTTTAAATAATCCACGCCTTGTAGGTCCCTGAAAAAATATTCTTTTAATAATCCACGCCTTGTAGGTCCTTGAAAAAATATTCTTTTATTCTTGTTCATTGAAAAAATATTCTTTAAAAAATCCACGCCTCGTGTAGGTCCTTGAAAAAATATTCTTTTAATAATCCACGCCTTGTAGGTCCTTGAACAAATATTCTTTTAATAATCCACGCCTTGTAGGTCCTTGAAAAAATATTCTTTTAATAATCCACGCCTTGTAGGTCCTTGAAAAAATATTCTTTTAATAATCCACGCCTTGTAGGTCCTTGAAAAAATATTCTTTTAATAATCCACGCCTTGTAGGTCCTTGAAAAAATATTCTTTTAATAATCCACGCCTTGTAGGTCCTTGAAAAAAATATTCTTTTAATAATCCACGCCTTGTAGGTCCTTCGAATAAAAATTCTTTTAATAATCGACGCCTTGTAGGTCCTTGAAAAAATATTCTTTTAATAATCCACGCCTTGTAGGTCCTCTGAAAAAATATTCTTTAACTAACCCCCGCCTTGTTAATTCTTCGAAAAAATATTCTTTAAATATTCCACGCCTTGTTAGTCCTTTGAAATTTTTTTTATTACACATTCCATCCAAAGTTTCCGCTTATTAAGTTCCTCGTGCTGGGTAGTGTAAAGAATTCGGTCCGATCGAACATAACGACTTTTTATACCCTTCACCGCACAGCGGTACAGGGTATTATGTCTTTGTGCATATGTTTGTAACAGGCAAAAGGAATCGAGATAGGCCCATGGTTCCTTTTGAGAATATGCCTAGAATCACTTTCGGAGTCGATTTACGCATGTCCGTCCGTCTGTCCATGTATTTTTGTGAACACAGTACAGGTCACATTTATGATCCGATTTGATTGAAAAATCTCTAATTCGGCTTAACCCTATTGAAAATCGGTACAGATTTAGATATTGCTCCCATATATAGTTTCGACCGATTTTATGTAAATGGTGCACCAAACTTCCAATATTGGTCCGATTGAGACAAAATTTTGCATAGAGTACTGAATGAGGTCCAAATTGATGTATGCCTAGTTTAGTTGAAATCGATTAAGATTTAGATATTGCTCCCATATATAGTTTCGTCCGATTTTATGTAAATAATACACCAAACATCCAATATTGGTCGGATTGAGACAAAATTTTGCACAAATCAGGTCTAGATTGATGGATACCAAGTTTTGTTAAAATCGGTTCAGATTTAAATATAGCTCCGATATATAGTTTCGTCCGATTTTATGTAAATGAGGGACAATACTGCCAATATTTGTCCGGTTGAGACAAAATGTTGCACAGAGTACTGAATTAGGTTCAAATTGATGTGTGCCAAATTTTGTTGAAATCGGTTCAGATTTAGATATAGCTTCCATATATAGTTTCATCCGATTTTATGTAAATGGAGCACCATACCGATTTTATGTAAATGGGGCACCAAAGAGTCAAATTTAGGCCGATTGACTCAAAATTTTGCACAGCGTACTGAATTAGATCCAAATTTATGTATGCGAAGTTTCCCTGGAATCGGTTAAGACTTAGATATAGCTAACATATATAGTTTACTTCGATTTTATGTAAATGGTGCACCATACTGTCAATGTTTGTCCGATTTAGACAAAATTTTGCATAGCGTATTGAAGTTACTACAGGTTGACATCCGTATTGAAATTACTGCAGATTGACGTCCGCAAAATTTTTGTGGAAATCAATTCAGATTTAGATATAGCTCCCATATATATTTTCTGATTTTATGTAAATGAAGCACAATACTGCCAATATTTGTCTGATTAAAACAAAATTTTGCACTGCGTACTGAATTAGGCCTGGATTGATGTATGCGAAGTTTTGTTGGAATCGGTTAAGATTTAGATATAGCTCCGATATAAAGTTTTCAATTAAATTTTTTTGTAAATTTGAGATTAGTTTGTGTATGGTTTATTTTAATTTAATTCTAATATTTATGTACGCAATTAATTTCGTCCGATTCCATTTCAGTGGTCCTCCAAAGATGCTAAGGATATTGTACATATCGACGCCTCCGAACCATAGTATGCTAAGTCTGAAAAGTGAGCTTTTCAGTAGAAGCTTTCAAAGTATGGAAGTTTCTTTAATCGTAAGTGTCATGCTAAGTACATTTTTGCTTATAACTTTGGTATGGATTGGCCGATGATTACCAAAATTTCAGTGAATTTAAATTAAGGACCGTAGTATCTAAAAACGTAAAGAACTTTAAAACATGCTAAGTCGACTTAGCATACTATGGTTCGGAGCCGTCGATATGAGCATCTCTTGTATGTACCCAAAGCGGTGAAGGATATCATATAGTCGGCCCCGTCCGACTTTTGAACTTTCCTGACTGGTTTGTTTATACCCTTCACCACACTGTGGTACAGGGTATTATTTGTTTTGTATTACCCTCATACATATACATGTTTATGAATGTAATAGTTTTTCCTTCTAGCCTTTCACACACACACATTCACACAAAAAAATAAATTGTTCACAATTTTGTTGCCACATTAATGGCAACCAATAATAATCAAGCAACAGAATAAATATTTATCATTTATGTTTTCGTTTTCATTCATTCATTCATTTTTTTTACACGAATCTGTCTTTGATTATCATCATGACACTGGTTTATTTAACGTCATGCACTGGCAGCTGGTCTGATTTGCTATTTATGAATGTTGTTTTTTTTTCTCTTATTTCTGATATGGAAATTGGCAGCAAAGGAAAACAGTTACATAATTTTCTCAAACACAAACAAAATTCTAGTCCTGTAAATAATAAAGCATATAGGTGTCAAAACCCTAAGCTATACTTTAATCATAAATATCCATGTGAAACTAAGGATAGATTTTCAAAATTATATTTATTTGACTAACAAGGACTCCTTCTTGTATGTTCCTTTGATTTTGAATTTAAATATTAAATTAAAAATTCTCCCATCAAACAAACAGATTGCCATCACTGGTCCAAGGCAAGAATATAGAACATCATATCACCTCCTACCATATGATGTGGCAAATATTTTGTTTCTATACACACCACAAAACATGAAAAACAGATCCCATCCAACGAACATTGTAATCTCACAACACATAGCCATTGCTCAGGATATTTTTCTGTTTGTCATACATTTAATCTACCTTTGAGGTAACTTTAGAAAAATTCAAATAAGCCTGACAGCAGTAACAACAACGAAACAGCAACAACACAGAGGTAAACAACAATTTCAGTTATTTGCAAAATGTAATGGAAAACCGGGGCAAAAATAACAGGTCTTAGAAGAATCCAGATAAGCATACTGCCTCTAGAACTCACACATACCTAACTGTTGAGGGGGAGAAGAGGCTTGATATTTGTTTGAAAGAAAATATTAGCAACAAGTAGCATTCTTTCCAAAGTTATATATACAATTTTTAAATATATGTACGTGAGTGTTTGTGTGTGTGTATGTCTTTGAATATTAAAGTTGTAATACATAAACAAGAGTACTTCATATTTAAAAGTCCTGGGATAAACGTATCTATCAACAATAAGCTCTGGACTTTTGGGTTAGTAGAAACAAAAAAGAAGGTCTGTCAAACAAACAAACGCCTTGTTGGTCCTTTAAAAAAATATTCTTTAAATAATCCACGCCTTGCTGGTCTTTTGAAAAAATATTCTTTAAATAATCCATGCCTTGTTGGTCCTTTGAAAAAATATTCTTTAAATAATCCACGCCTTGTTGGTCCTTTGAAAAAGTATTCTTTAAATAATCCACGCCTTGTTGGTCCTTTGAAAAAATTGTCTTTAAATAATCCACGCCTTGTTGGTCCTTTGAAAAAATTGTCTTTAAATAATCCACGCCTTGTTGGTCCTTTGAAAAAATTGTCTTTAAATAATCCACGCCTTGTTGGTCCTTTGAAAAAATATTCTTTAAATAATCGGCGCCTTGTTGGTCCTTTGAAAAAATTGTCTTTAAATAATCCACGCCTTGTTGGTCATTTGAAAAAATTGTCTTTAAATAATCCACGCCTTGTTGGTCATTTGAAAAAATTGTCTTTCAATAATCCACGCCTTGTTGGTCCTTTCAAAAATTTGTCTTTAAATAATCCACGCCTTGTTGGTCCTTTGAAAAAATATTCTTTAAATAATCCACGCCTTGTTAGTCCTTTGAAAAAATATTCTTTAAATAATCCACGCCTTGTTGGTCCTTTGAAAAAATTGTCTTTAAATAATCCACGCCTTGTTGGTCCTTTGAAAAAATATTCTTTAAATAATCCACGCCTTGTTGGTCCTTTGAAAAAATATTCTTTAAATATTCCACGCCTTGTTGGTCCTTTGAAAAAATATTCTTTAAATAATCCACGCCTTGTTGGTCCTTTGAAAAAATATTCTTTAAATAATCCACGCCTTGTTGGTCCTTTGAAAAAATATTCTTTAAATAATCCACGCCTTGTTGGTCCTTTGAAAAAATATTCTTTAAATAATCCACGCCTTGTTGGTCCTTTGAAAAAATATTCTTTAAATAATCCACGCCTTGTTGGTCCTTTGAAAAAATATTCTTTAAATAATCCACGCCTTGTTGGTCCTTGGAAAAAATATTGTTTTAATAATCCACGCCTTGTTGGTCCTTTGAAAAAATATTCTTTTAGAAAATCTACTTCTTGTTGGTATTAAGAAAAAATATTTTTTAAATAATACGTTTTAATAATCCTAGGGGAATCATCATTGAAAATTTAAGGTCTTTGTGGGCCCTTGGAAAAATTATTATTTAAATAATGCAGTCCTTGTTGGTCCTTGAAATAAATCTTGTTTAGATAATACACATCTAGTCCACTCCTCTGCCCATATCTAGGTGTATTCTTGCTTTTTGTAAAATCAAAAGAACACGTGTTATTAAAAATCATTGATTTCCAAGTATTGAGATGGGAAATCGAAATCAAAGAAATAACTGTAATGGAAACTTTCACTTATGACTGGGAAAATTTCAATTGACATTCTGAGGGAGAAAAATATGACAAAACATAAACGAAAAATCAATATACATATATCCGCCACACACCGACAACCATTCACACACTATGATAGGCATCATCGTCATCATCTGCTGCAACACCACCACCACCATGGGCCACATAATCGTTATTGCTTTTCTCTCTCACCCAAGTATTCCCAGAAAGAGGCATAAGAGGCATAAACAGCAAATGATATAAAATACAGGATATAAATAACTGTTGTATGGAAATGTCAGAGGAAATTTCATCATCTCCTAAATGAAATAGATAGCTGAGTAGATAGATAGACAAGAGTAAAAAAAAACAAATACACGCACATAGAACAACATTCGCAAGAGCATTTGTTGTGTTTTTTTTTTACAAATGCGAAAAAATGTCATATGTCAGAGACATACATACCGCCACACACACACACATGGATGTATTTCAACTGGACGCCGAGACATAGAACACATGGAACATATGGATATGTATGACAGCGAAACACCCACATTTCTATGACATTTAAAGGAGAACAGACATAAATGCAGACAAAACGACACATCGACAGACAGTGAGACATACATATAAACATTCATGTACAAAATAAACTCGCAGATGTTTAGCATACACACACACACATTGACAAATGTCTTGGGGCACAAGTATACTAATGCTACCACTACTAATGCAGATTACCAACCAAACAGCGTCAATAAGTCAACAATCGTTTTCAATGTGTATTTATTTGCTGGTGGGTAAAATGGTATGCACAGTGGGTAAAGTAAAATAGAACAGATATGATGGAATAATACTTGTATACAAAATTTGAAGAAATTTCGAAAATTCTGTTCCATGGGATCTCTATAATTTTATATGGACCTATGCTGTAATATTTCCCCCCTAAACACTGTTCGAAAATAAAACATCCAAAGGAAAGCGAAAATATCACAAACAGATGACAACAAATTCGCACACAAACACTCTTACTTACATATCCAGCAAGAGGAAGGAAATGCTAAATGCTCTACGTTAGACATGTGATATGACTACTGCATCGAAACAAAGCAGCGACCATAAAAAGAAATAAATCAAAAAATGTGAAGAGCAAAGGGTATCATCTGGATTTAAATTAACATAAATTTCAACAGCAACAACAAATATGATAACAACAAAATGGCAAAACTCAACAACGTCAGAAATAGCAGCAGCAACAGTGTTGCAACAACAATAGTCTCCTAGTACAAAAGAAAGAAATTAATAAGAAATTGAGAAAAATAACCAACAGGCTTTTGTTTTTTTTTAAGAACACGAAGAAATTGGAATCTGGAATGCTTTGATGCTTTTTAGATTAAAATTTTTTTTTTTTGTTCAAGTAGAAAATTTGATAGGACTAAGATATCAATATGGTTTCTTGGAAAAACAATAAGAAAATAATTACAGTAAAGGTATTGGTAGCAACAAAGGTTAGGCGTAGATTATTTAAAGAATATTTTTTTCAAAGGACCCACAAGGCTTGGGATATTTGAAGAATATTTTTTCAACGGACCAACAAGGCGTGGATTATTTAAAGAATATTTTTTCAAAGGACCAACAAGGCGTGGATTATTTAAAGAATATTTTTTCAAAGGACCAACAAGGCGTGGTTTATTTAAAGAATATTTTTCCAAAGGACCAACAAGGCGTGGATTATTTAAAGAATATTTTTTCAAAGGACCAACAAGGCGTGGATTATTTAAAGAATATTTTTTCAAAGGACCAACAAGGCGTGGATTATTAAAACAATATTTTTTCAAAGGACTAAGAAATTTTTTAAAAAATATTTCTCAAAGGACCAACAAGGCGTGGATTATTAAAACAATATTTTTTCAAAGGACCAACAAGGCGTGGATTATTTAAAGAATATTTTTTCAAAGGACCAACAAGGTGTGGATTATTTAAAGACAATTTTTTCAAAGGACCAACAAGGCGTGGATTATTAAAACAATATTTCTCAAAGGACCAACAAGGCGTGGATTATTAAAACAATATTTTTTCAAAGGACCAACAAGGCGTGGATTATTAAAAGAATATTTTTTCAAAGGACCAACAAGGCGTGGATTATTTAAAGAATATTTTTTTCAAAGGGCCAACAAGGCGTGGATTATTTAAAGAATATTTTTTCAAAGGACCAAAAAGGCGTGGATTTTTTAAAAAATATTTTTTCAAAGGACCAAAAAGGCGTGGATTATTTAAGGAATATTTTTTCAAAGGACCAAAAAGGCGTGGATTATTTAAAGAATATTTTTTCAAACGACCAACAGGGCGTGGATTATTTAAAAAATATTTTTTCAAAGGACCAACAAGGCGTAAATTATTTATAGAATATTTTTTCAAAGGACCAAAAAGGCGTGGATTATTAAAACAATATTTTTTCAAAGGACCAACAAGGCATGGATTATTAAAACAATATTTCTCAAAGGACCAACAAGGCGTGGATTATTAAAACAATATTTTTTCAAAGGACCAACAAGGCATGGATTATTAAAACAATATTTCTCAAAGGACCAACAAGGCATGGATTATTAAAACAATATTTCTCAAAGGACCAACAAGGCGTGGATTATTAAAACAATATTTTTTCAAAGGACCAACAAGGCGTGGATTATTTAAAGAATATTTTTTCAAAGGACCAACAAGGTGTGGATTATTTAAAGACAATTTTTTCAAAGGACCAAAAAGGCGTGGATTTTTTAAAAAATATTTTTTCAAAGGACCAAAAAGGCGTGGATTATTTAAGGAATATTTTTTCAAAGGACCAAAAAGGCGTGGATTTTTTAAAGAATATTTTTTCAAACGACCAACAGGGCGTGGATTTTTTAAAAAATATTTTTTCAAAGGACCAACAAGGCGTAAATTATTTATAGAATATTTTTTCAAAGGACCAACAAGGCGTAAATTATTTATAGAATATTTTTTCAAAGGACCAACAAGGCGTGGATTATTAAAACAATATTTTTTCAAAGGACCAACAAGGCGTGGATTATTAAAACAATATTTTTTCAAAGGACCAACAAGGCATGGATTATTAAAACAATATTTTTTTTAAAGGACCAACAAGGCGTGGATTTTTTCAAAGGACCAACAAGGCGTGGATTATTTAAAGAATATTTTTTTCAAAGGGCCAACAAGGCGTGGATTTTTTAAAGAATATTTTTTCAAAGGACCAAAAAGGCGTGGATTTTTTAAAAAATATTTTTTCAAAGGACCAAAAAGGCGTGGATTATTTAAAGAATATTTTTTCAAAGGACCAAAAAGGCGTGGATTATTTAAAGAATATTTTTTCAAACGACCAACAGGGCGTGGATTATTTAAAAAATATTTTTTCAAAGGACCAACAAGGCGTAAATTATTTATAGAATATTTTTTCAAAGGACCAACAAGGCGTAAATTATTTATAGAATATTTTTTCAAAGGACCAAAAAGGCGTGGATTATTAAAACAACATTTTTTCAAAGGACCAACAAGGCATGGATTATTAAAACAATATTTCTCAAAGGACCAACAAGGCGTGGATTATTAAAACAATATTTTTTCAAAGGACCAACAAGGCATGGATTATTAAAACAATATTTTTTTAAAGGACCAACAAGGCGTGGATTATTTAAAGACAATTTTTTCAAAGGACCAACAAGGCGTGGATTATTTAAAGACAATTTTTTCAAAGGACCAACAAGGCGTGGATTATTTAAAGAATATTTTTTCAAAGGACCAACAAGGCGTGGATTATTAAAACAATATTTTTTCAAAGGACCAAGAAGGCGTCGATTCTTTAAAGACAATTTTTTTCAAAGGACCAACAAGGCGTGGATTATTTAAAGAATATTTTTTTCAAAGGGCCAACAAGGCGTGGATTATTTAAAGAATATTTTTTCAAAGGACCAAAAAGGCGTGGATTATTTAAAGAATATTTTTTCAAAGGACCAAAAAGGCGTGGATTATTTAAGGAATATTTTTTCAAAGGACCAAAAAGGCGTGGATTATTTAAAGAATTTTTTTTAAAGGACCAACAAGGCGTGGATTATTTAAAGAATATTTTCTCAAAGGACCAACAAGGCGTGGATTATTTAAAGAATTATTTTAAAGGACCAACAAGGCGTGGATTATTTAAAGAATTATTTTAAAGGACCAACAAGGCGTGGATTATTTAAAGAATATTTTTTCAAAGGTCCAACAAGGCGTGGATTATTTAAAGAATATTTTTCAAAGGACCCACAAGGCGTGGATTATTTAAAGAATATTTATTCAAAGGTCCAACAAAGCGTGGATTATTTAAAGAATATTTTTTCAAAGGTCCAACAAGGCGTGGATTATTTAAAGAATATTTTTTCAAAGGTCCAACAAGGCGTGGATTATTTAAAGAATATTTTTTCAAAGGATCAACAAGGCGTGGATTGTTTAAAGAATATTTTTTCAAAGGATCAACAAGGCGTGGATTATTTAAGGAATATTTTTTCAAATTACCAAAAAGGAGTGGATTATTAAAAGAATATTTTTTCAAAGGACCAACAAGGCGTGGATTATTTAAAAAATATTTTTTCAAAGGACCAACAAGGCGTGGATTATTTAAAAAATATTTTTTCAAAGGACCAATAAGATGTTGTAAATTTAAAAAATATTTTTTCAAAGGACCAGCAAGGCATGTGCCATATAAATAATATTTTTTTTTCAAGCATTCTAAATAGAATTTTCAAATTTATTCCATAGCCATAAATGCAACAGGAAACCTATTTTAAAATACTTAAAAGAAAAATTATAGGCTACATATACGTATATGTGTTGTCCTTTTTTCCATATATTTCTTTAAGCTACCGCATGACATAAAATAAACAGAACATAATAAGAAATCAACCGCACAACATAAATGTCAAGAGCATCTATCTCGAACACAAACACTCACATTACTGCACATGTGTTTATGTGTGTTGCGGCGGCACAGCAATAAGAAGGGTATAAATAATACTATAAAAATATTTATAGATTCTAATAAAAATATTGTCATTTGTTTTTCTATCAATGATTTCCTTTTTTATTAGGAGGAGTATTTGTGTGTTTTAATTATGTTTTATGGGTGGATGGGCGCTTCACACAAAGCACCCACATTCGTACACATATATGATACCAGTAACTACACCATTTGAAACATAACACTCAAAAAATGACATTAATAATATTTTTCCACGGGAAAGGATGAAGGATGATTGCTCGGAAGGGTTGGACCAGCCGACCAAATAATCATTACGACGACCTCAAATAGGCAATTTGTCATTTATGACCGAAAACAAAAATATTTATGTTTTTTTTTCGATATTAATCCCTGTGGCAATGGTGAGTTCGATGTCGACGGAGAGGAAGAAGAATTATTGGCAAAAATGGTTGTAAAATGAAAATAATCAGCAAAACCAAAAACATCAACACATACATCTGTATGCAGCAAGAATAACATCAATTTGGCGGTTTTCCGCCAAAGGATATGTTTGGTAATGATTAAACATGAATTGTTGATTTAGGAAATTTTTACATTCGAGGTATTAATTAAAAACAAATATATTAGGGTGTCGCGGAAATAATGCTTCAATATTTCTAATAAATTTATTAAATGACAAATAGAGAATAATTATTAACTAGCACATGGTGGCGTATGATATATATTTGAATTAATCTTGAGGTTAATCATACGCAGGCATGGATTTTTAAAGTATATTTAAGTGGCCCGTACACGGTCATGCATGGTGTTAGTGAAATTTATATGTGTGTGTCACACCTACGATGCATGAAGCAAAATCAAAAAATTTTGTTTTTTCGCATGCATGACGTTCGATTTTGACGTTTGTGCGGGGGGGCATCATGCATATTCTCACTTTTGTCGCTTTTTTTTAAAGGGAATGGCTGTATAGAGATGTCGGAAAAAATGTTATAGAGTTAGAGTTATGTTATAGAGTATGCCAGTCGTTCTCAGCCCTTTTTTCAGCATTTTCTCTATTTTGTTAGCACAAGGACAAAATCGATAAAATTATTTCGTCCGTTGTCAACATTGTCTGTACAGCATGAAATCAAATGCAAAATGAATGCATGAACCGTGTGCGCTGAAGCTTCATGCACACGTATACGATTTTGATGTCATGCATGCATGATCGTCTACGGCCCACTTTATACCCTTCACCATACTGTGGTACAGGGTATTATGTCTTTGTGCATATGTTTGTAACAGGCAAAATGAAACGAGATAGACACATGTTTGATTTTGAAAATATGCATAGAATCACTTTCTGAGTCGATGTATGCATGTCCGTCCGTCTGTATATCTGTCTGTCTGACCATGTGGCCCAAGGACGAACCCTTTTGAAATTGGGAAATATCGGTTTAGATTAAATATAGCTCCATATATACATCCGTCCGATCCTTCGATTTGCACAGCGTACTGAATTAAGCCCAGTGTTATGTGTGCTAAGTTTCGTGAAAATCGGTTCAGATTTAGATATAGCTCCCATATATATTTTCGTCCGATTTAAAGTAAATAGTGCACCAAAGTCCCTATAAATCTTCCGATTTGCACGTAATAACATAACCCCTTGTTTTATTAAAATAGTTATTTTATATTAAAATAGTTATCTGATTTTTTTCGTGTGTTGGGGTTGTGTCCCCATTCTATTCTGCCTTAATATGGGGGGTAGTCGTTACTGGGAATAGTCAGTTTTTACCCTACAAAGACAATTTAGACATCTGTTGTAACCATTCCGCATTCTAAAGTCATCGTGATCAAAAAACTCAAACCTGACAATAATGAAATATATCGGCAGATCTTTAGACATCTCCTCCATATAGTGATACCTTCTGCAGAAAAGAATTGAGATAAAAAATTAAAATTTTTGGTTCAAAATTGATATATACCGGTCATTAATTAGGCATAGCCCTCATATAATGATATCCCTAAATATTCACTACTACCTACACTATGTAATCAATATTGATCCCCTTTAGGCATACATAGCCTCATATAACCTTATAATCTATATTACAGTAGTTTGAGGATTTTATACTCTACCATGCGTTATCAGTATCATTCCACGTTGGGGATGGGGGATTAGGAAAAATCCCCATTAAAAATTGCTGAAATATTTATTTGGCGTACATAAGGGTTTACATAAATCGGTTTGTAGAATTATTGGTATATGCCCACTTTTTGGTATATTCCCTATATTTTCATTGCAAGTATCTGTCAGTATACCTATGGTGGAGGATATCCAAAGTTTGGACCGGCCAAACTTAACACTTTTTTCATTTTTTTTTTAACGTGGGCTATTTAAATAATTGGTTTTTCTAAGCGTGGATTATTTAAATTAATTTTGTCTATGTCCAACAAGGTTTCCAGGTCGAGGAAAATATTTTGTAAATATTTTTTTCAATGACTATTTTAGCGTGGATTATTTAAAAAAAATTTTGCTAGGTCGAGGATTATTGAAATAATATTTTTTTTAGCCTAATACCAGCGGAGCATGCATAATTTGAATAAGACATGGATTTTTTAAAGAATATTTTTTTCTAGGTCCCACATGGTGTGCATTTTTATAAATGCGTTTTCTCTAGGCCCAAGAGGATGTGGTTCTTTTAAATAATTTTTTCTATGCCCAAAAAGTCGTGAGTTTTTTAAAATAATATTTTTTAGGGACCCTTAGACTAATAAGCCTGAACTTTTTGAAGTCTATTTTCACAAGGACTCTTGGATCTTGGATTCTTTATAAAAAATTGCTTTTAAGAAGAGAAGTCCTATTATTCATTGTCTATTATTTCCACCATCACCTCACCTTTCCCAAATAGCCCACAAATACATAAATGAATAGAATCTCATTTTACTTCGTCACTTCAATTTTATGCAAGTCTTTAAAACATTATCATAAAGTGACATCACTGACACACACAACTGGCCTTGCTGGTCATTTTTCACCCGCTTCCATGCCGAGTTACTGACTGCTCCCACACCCCCTCGCAACACGGACACATTGCCAGTAAACTCTCAAAGCAGTAGCTAAACGGTGAAAGTAAAGAAACAAAATGAAAGATGATGATCATTTTTTAACTGTCATTTTATGCAAATGAAGAAGCATTTAATAAATTATGGCTGCACCCTGTCGTTGTTTGTTCTCATTATTATTATCCTTGGCGACGACGACGTTTAAACTTGCCTGGCGATGTCCACTCCAGTGGGAAGACACAAAAACTTCGTTGGTTGTTTGTTTCTTTGTTTGTTTATGCTGTGTGACCTGGGAAGATATGTAATTTATTGGGCCTGCGTTAAAGTTTAAGTTTAATAACAATAAAACATATTTAATAAATTTTACGTTGTTGTTTTTGTTGCTGCTGTATTTTATTGTTTGTGATTGAAAAAAAAAAAATTTTATGATTGACAGACGAAATTAAAGTCAATTTTCTTTTTGACAGGTGAAATGAAATTAAGAAAAGAAAATTATTAAGGATATATAACGGGGCATTTTCATGATGAACGGATATTACTGCAAAATATCACTCGACCGATTTTTGAGGAAAGAAAGGGCAAAATGAAATTATAGTTGAGGATATAGACTTTGTCCGTCCGTCTGTCTGTCTGTCCATGTTAAATTGTAAACAAAGTACAGGTCGCATTTTTGATTCGAATTGGACGAAATTTGGCATAGCTCATTTGTTTGGCCCAAAGACGAACCCTATTGAAATTGGGAAAAATCTGTTCAGATTTAGATATAGCTCCCATATATATTTTCGTCCGATTTAGAGAGAAAGGGTGCAACAAAGGGCCTATACATCTTTCAATTTGCACGAAATTTGGCACAGCGTACTGAACTAAGTCTAGAATGATGTGCGCAAAGTTTCGTGAAAATCGGTTCAGATTTAGACATAGCTCCCATATATAGCTGCGCCCGATTTTAGGTAAATAGTAGACTAAAGTCCCTGGAAATCTTTTGATTTGCACGAAATTGTGCATAGCGTACTGAATATTGCCTATAATAATGTGTGCTAAGTTTCATGAAAATCGGTTCAGATTTGGATATAGCTCCCATATATATTTTCGTCCGATTTAAGGTAAGTGGTGTACCAAAGTCCCTATATATCTTTCGATTTGGACGAAATTTTGCACAGCGTAATGAATAAGGTCTGGAATGATGTGTGTTAAATTTCGTGAAAATCGGTTCAGATTTAGATATGGCTCCCATATATATCTTCGTCCGATTCAATGTAAATGGTGTACCAATGTCCCTATATATATTTCGATTTGCACGAAATTCGGCATACCGCACTGAATTAAGTCTAGAATAATGTGTGCTAAGTTTAATGAAAAACGGTTCAGATTTAGATATAGGTCCCGTATATATCTTCGTCCAATTTTAGGTAAATAGTGAACAAAAGTCCCAGTATATCCTTCGATTTGCACAAAATTTGGCACAGCGTAATGAATTAAGTCTCGAACGATGTGTGTATACATTTTCGTCAGTTCTTGTGTAAATGGTGCACCAAGGTCCCTATATATCCTTCCATTTGCACGAAATTTAGATTTATAAAAAAATGAAGAACTCAAAATGTGGCCGAACATGTAACAAGGTTTGATTAAATCGGTTTAGATTTCGATATTTTGCTTTAAATTTATTTACATAATTTTGTCCCATTGTAAGAAGCAACTCTACATCTGACCAAAATTTAGTATAGGTTGCAGAATGACAGGTTTAATTTCCAACGGTGTTAGAAAGAGTACATACCTGGCTCTCGTAGGATTTAGGATTATTGAGTTCGCACAGCATCGACTATTTTTGACCACCAGTAAGGAAAGGTCAAAAGTCGAACGGGGCCGAATATATGATACCTTTCACCACTTTGGGTACATGCAAGATATGTTAATATCTACAATATCCTGTAGATAGAACGGTCATAGAATCTTTGGAGGACCATTGAGTTGAAATCGGGCGAAATTAAATGTGCTATCTAGATAAATTTCGTCTAACCACCATTTACATAAAATCGAACGAAAATATATATAAGAGCCATATCAAAATCTGAACCGATTTCAACAAACCTTATCACGCATCACTTTTTTCTCAATAGCATTCGCTATGCAAAATTTTACCCAATCTGACAAATATTGGGAGTTTGGTGCATCATTCACATAAAATCGGATAAAACTATATATGGGAGCTATATCTAAATCTGAACCGATTTCAACAAAACTTCGCAGACATCAGTCTCAACCTAATTCAATACTCTGTGCAAGATTTTGTCCCAATCGGACAAAAATTAGGAGTTTGGTGTATCATCCACCATAAAATCGGACGACTATATATATGGGAGCTATAGCTAAATCTGAACCGATTCCAACAAAACTCCGAACACATAAGCATGGACCCGATTCAGTGTACTGTGCAAAATTTTGTCTTAATCGGACAAATATTGGGAGTTTGTTGCATAATTCATCATAAAATTGGACGACTATATATATGGGAGCTATAACTAAATCTGAACCGATTTTCTCCAATTTCAATAGGGTTCGTCCTTGGGCCAAATAAGAGAATTGTGCCAAATTCTATTCAAATCGGATCATAAATGCGACCTGTACGTTGTTAACAAAAATACATGGACGGACAGACGGACATGCTTAAATCGACTCTGAAAGTGATTCTATGCATATTCTCAAAAGGAAACATGGGTCTATCTCGATTCCTTTTGCCTGTTACAAACATATGCACAAAGACATAATACCCTGTACCACAGTGTGGTGAAGGGTATAGATACGGAAGCTCTTCACTTATTGGCTTTATTCTAGTTCATACGATAGCCATACGCTCGCAGAGAAACGTCTCAAAATTTGAAATCGATTGGGTTATTAGTTTTTGAGTTATCGTGCCCGCCATTCGAAAAATACTGATTCGAGAAAAAATGCATTTAAAGTTTGAGAAGTCAGCATCAAGTTTATTGAGATAGTAGCATCAAGTGACGGCAAGAGTAGTCACTTGATACTGACTCAATAAATCGACTATATCTTCAAGAGTTCTTGAGATTTTGTAGGGACATTCTTGAATTAGTGTAGATTCGAAAAACTAAATAAAATTTTTTGACACCCGGAATGGGGGGTTCCCTTAAATGAAAATAATTCTCACGAATAAATGAGCCTTAGGCGCCTGCAATAGTCACTCTTTTGGGGCGTGAGATAAAGAGGTAGAGAAAATTCAAAAGCTTGTCATAATATTGGCATTATTATGACAATGTTGACTTTGCATATTAAATATTTAAATGAATAACAGCAACTCCACCCACCTGAACAAAAAAGGACAAGCTCAGCAAAAAAAAACATGGCCTCCAAACCATTTGTCACTTGCCGAGATCACACCCAACAGCAACAAACAAAAATAAATTGGTGGTGGTGGTGGTGGAAATGACACCAATAAAGAAAACAAACTCCGGACGAACAGCAAGCAGATGGGACTATGAAAAACCACAACAACAGCAACAAAACACCGAAGAATATTTATAACAAATTAAAAAAGAAAAAAAAAACAAGAATATAAAAAATTAAAAACAATAAAAACCAAACAATAATAAAGGTGTTTTTGTTGGATTTTTGGGGAGGTGAATATGGCTGGATAGGCATTGTTTTCCATTTAATTTTTTTCGCCGTTGTTGACTTTTGTTTAATGGCATTACCATCATCATCAGCAACAGCAGCAAACAGAAAAAAACAAAGGAGGAAACCAAAACACGCAAACTTAACACCAAACATAAAACGGAAACGGAAGTTTCAACCTTAACTAGTGGAATAACAACCGCAACAACAACAACAATGCTAGGCCGTCAGACACCCAGAAGCGGCAGTGTGAACGCCAATTACAGTTATTTTACAGCCAGATGGAAAACACAAACAGAGAAACAAACACAAAAGAGGATATGTATGCCAGTCAGTAGTAGTTTTGTTTTAATTGAATTCGCTCAAGTCGAAACTGTGTTACGCTTTATTAGCAATCATTTAGTGGAGGAGAATATATAAAACTTTTTAATAGGATTAGTGGTGGTGAAAGTAATCGAATGCGGGGGAGAGAGAGGGGGCGCGAAAAAACTAACTGTTTTGTCTGTGATTTCATTGCGGCTTAATAATGATATTACAAAAGAGAGAGAGAGAGATGGATTTAAAAAAAAAAAAAAATTCTAGAGACAACCACAAGGCGTGGATTTAAAAAAAAATTTCTAGAGACCACCATTAAGGCGTGGATTTTTAAAAAATATTTTTTCTAGAGACCACCACAAGGCTAGAGACCACCACAAGGCGTGGATTTGTAAAAAAAATTTTTTCTAGAGACCACCACAAGGCGTGGATTTTTAAAAAATATTTTTTCTAGTGACTACCACAAGGCGTAGATTTTTAAAAAATATTTTTTCTAGAGACCACCACAAGGCGTGGATTTTTAAAAAATATTTTTTCTAGAGACCACCACAAGGCGTGGATTTTTAAAAAAAATATTTTTTCTAGAGACCACCACAAGACGTGGATTTTTAAAAAAAAATATTTTTTCTAGAGACCACCACACGGCGTGGATTTTTAAAAAAAATATTTTTTCTAGAGACCACCACAAGACGTGGATTTAAAAAAAAAAAAATTTCTAGAGACCACTATTAAGGAGTGGATTTTTAAAAAATATTTTTTTAAAGACCACCACAAGGCGTGGATTTTTAAAAAATATTTTTTCTAGAGACCACCACAAGGTGTGGATTTTGAAAAAAATATTTTTCTAGAGACCACCACAAGGCGTGTATTTTAAAAAAAAATATTTTTTCTAGAGACCACCACAAGACGTGGATTTTTAAAAAAATATTTTTTCTAGACACCACCACAAGGCGTGGATTTTTAAAAAAATATTTTTTCTAGAGACCACCACAAGGTGTGGATTTTGAAAAAAATATTTTTCTAGAGACCACCACAAGGCGTGGATTTTTAAAAAATATTTTTTCTAAAGATGACTTTTAGGGACCTGATGAGATGAGATGACTTTAGAGACCACCATTAAGACGTGAATTTTAAAAAATCTTTTTTTAGAGATGACTTTTAGGGACCTGAACAAGGCGTGGATTTTTAAAAAATATTTTTTTAGAGACCACCACAAGGCGTGTATTTTTAAAAAAAAAATTTTAGAGATGTCTTTTACGAACCTGATGAGATGAGATGACTTTAGAGACCACCATTAAGACGTGAATTTTAAAAAATCTTTTTTTAGAGATGACTTTTAGGGACCTGAACAAGGCGTGGATTTTTAAAAAATATTTTTTTAGAGGACCACCACAAGGCGTGTATTTTTAAAAAAAAAATTTTAGAGATGTCTTTTACGAACCTGATGAGATGAGATGACTTTAGAGACCACCATTAAGACGTGAATTTTAAAAAATCTTTTTTTAGAGATGACTTTTAGGGACCTGAACAAGGCGTGGATTTTTAAAAAATATTTTTTTAGAGATGACTTTTACGGACCTGATGAGATCAGATGACTTTAGGGACCACCATTAAGACGTGCATTTTAAAAAAATATTTTTTTAGAGATGACTTTTAGGGACCTGAACAAGGCGTGGGTTTTTAAAGATTCTCATGGACCTGAACAAGGCGTGGGTTTTTAAAGATTCTCATGGACCTGAACAAGGAGTGTGTTATTAAAGATTCTCATGGACCTGAACAAGGCGTGGGTTTTAATATTATTATATAATATTATGTATACGTAACAGAAATATAACATCTACCAAAAGGCGTATAATAGACTGTGGTCTAAAAAACTTGGGGTCTAACACTAATATCTCTATGAGGCACAATTATATCCTTATTAGGCATAAGGCTGGACGGAATTTTTAAGGTCACATATCAAATATATACTTTTATAAAACATATCCTCATTCTATCACGTGTCCTTGTGCGTCATTTTCGTCCTGATTTTCTTGAACCAAAAAAAAAAAAATTTAGAAAAATGTCGCTCAAGAGATTTTAGGATTTTTTTGAAGACAAGAAATCGATGTTCAGGCATGATAACCTTAATTCCATTGGTACCTGAAGTTAAGTACGCCTGATTAGCCAACACCTCTATAAGTCGTCTTTAAATATAGAAGGGAAGAAATATCAATTTACAAAGGCATATTCAGATTTTGCCATAACTCCACATGTTTCCCAACTATAACATTTTTATTTATTTCTCCTTCGAATTTATTTAAATTTCTTTTGCATAACTTCTCATAATTTTAAATTATATTTTATTTAATTAAATTCATAACTTCAAAAAACCCCTTTCGCAGCAAACCTTTTTCAATCTCTCCATCTTAAAAATAACCCCCTTTCATCCAATTGATTTCCCACCCGTCAAGTGCACACTTCAAAAACATTAATCGTTTATTTGTTTAATTAGTAGCAGACAACAAACATTTAGTAGTTCATTTGTTTATGTGTATAAGTGTGTATGTGTGTGTGTTTCGGTATGCGCCTCTATTGATGCCTCTGCCTGTGTAAGCCGAACCCAACAATAAACATTTATTTGGCCAATTAATCAACACCACTCTTAACCACAAATGGCTCGTTAGGCACGTATCAGTACTCTGGTCAATGTATGGCACTTGTGAAAGGCGAGGTCGGAGCGGGGCGGGTTCACAAAATGCAAAAACAACAACAAATGGCTGGCTGGAGGGTGTGTGGTTGTGTACAATCTATTTTTATCTTGGCGAATTGTAAAATGTAATTTTGCATGTTACCGCATTGATGTTTTGCTAATGAGTTGTAGATGTCTTTTGTTGTTGATGTTATTGTTGTAGATGTTGTCAAGTGTGCTTGGAAAACGAAAGTACATTTTTTGACATTTTGGTTATTGTTTCAGCTTTAAATGATAAATTATATCTATCTATGAATTCTACACTAATAGAAGTTATATATGGAATATGTCATTCTTGTATTCTAGTATAAAGTAGTTCTGCTCTTCTACATTTCCCTTGCCTTGAATCCTCACTGAACTTTGTGCTTTAAATCATTACGTTACGTATACGTAATATTTAATAAAATGTTGTTCATACGCACCGAAAAATATCGAAAAATTATGTTTTGGCCTACAAATTATTCTATGTAACGTTTACACAATGTCATGCATACGTGCCACTGTCGTCTCTAAAAACTTTAGCTTCAGTCGCTTCGCGATTGAGGGATAGCCGAAATCCTCGTTCTATCATCACTTAACCTATGGCCTTGTTTACCTTCCTCATTAATGTCCTAACATTAGCCGCATCGCCTTGAATTCAGTCAACTGTGGCTCAATTGCCACTAAACGTATGGGCCTATTGTACACACCTTGGTCGATTATTGTTTTTGTTGTTTTTTTACGTATACGTAATATTATATAACAAATAATGCATATACGTATCCAGGATTCAACTTCATGAGACAATCTTTACAGATAATCTTTAGCTATTCTGTTACAGAATCTATGATTCCATTGTATGTTTTTGGTCCCATTGCCCTTTAAGAAAACATTAGGTGACGTATGTATACGTAATATGGAATATATATGTTGATCATACGCTCCATAGGTTTCATAGTCAAAATTATTCTCAGTAACGTATACACAAGGCTTTAAAAAAACCCACACCTTAGCTAGGTTTAAAAAAAAAACTCGACATAGCTAGGCTTTAAAAAACATATGCCTTAGCTAGGCTTTGAAAAACCCCACAACTTAGCTAGGCTCTGAAAAAAACCCACACCTTGGCTAGGCTCTGAAAAAAACCCACGCCTTAGCTAGGCTCTGAAAAAACCCACGCCTTAGCTAGGCTTTTAAAAACCCCATGCCTTAGCTTGGCTTAAAAAACCCACGCCTTAGCTAGGCTTTGAAAAAAACCCACGCCTTAGCTAGGCTTTGAAAAAAACCCACGCCTTAGCTAGGCTTTGAAAAAAACCCACGCCTTAGCTAGGCTTTGAAAAAACTCACGCCTTAGCTAGGCTCTGAAAAAACCCACGCCTTAGCTAGGCTTTTAAAAACCCCACGCCTTAGCTAGGCTTTGAAAAAAAACCCACGCCTTAGCTAGGCTTTGAAAAAAACCCAGGCCTTAGCTAGGCTTTGAAAAAATCCCGCCTTAGCTAGGCTTTGAAAAAAATTGTTTTAAAACATCCTCGCCTTAGCTAGGCTTTGAAAAAAACCCAGGCCTTAGCTAGGCTTTGAAAAAATCCCGCCTTTGCTAGGCTTTGGAAAAAATTGTTTTAAAACATCCTCGCCTTAGATATGCTTTGAAAGACATTGTTTTAAAACATCCACGCCATGCTTTGAAAAACTCTTTAAAAAATCCACGCCTGTGATAGGCCTTGAAAAAATATTCTTTAAAAAATCCACGCTTGTGGTAGGCCTTGAAAACATATTCTTTAAAAAATCTTCTTTAAGAAATCCACGCCTGTGATAGGCCTTAAAAAAATATTCTTTAAGAAATCCACGCCTGTGATAGGCCTTAAAAAATATTCTTTAAAAAATCCACGCCTGTGATAGGCCTTGAAAAAATATTCTTTAAAAAATCACCGCCTGTGATAGGCCTTGAAAAAATATTCTTTAAAAAATCCACGCCTGTGATAGGCCTTGAAAAAATATTCTTTAAAAAATCCACGCCTGTGGTAGGCCTTGAAAAAATATTCTTTAAAAAATCCACGCCTGTGATTGGCCTTGAAAAAATATTCTTTAAAAAATCCACGCCTTGAAAAAATATTCTTTAAAATTCTTTGAAATTATTTTTCCTTCAGCGCTTAATTTTTTATAGTTAAAAATATTCCATTCTTTGGAATCCCAAACTTAACACCATTGTTCTTGTCCAGCCATTAAATCCACTTTAATTTCCGTTTTATTTCAGAATATCTTTTCAAGCAACTTTAAGACAAGAGGTTCAGCAGCATAAAACAACACCCGTCATTTTAAGTTTCTCTGTTTTAATCAAATATAGAGCATAAAAAGTGAAATCCAAGAGAATGTGAAAACTAAATGTTTCCGTAACTCCCACCTTCCCACGCCTCGTGGCAAACATGGTGCTGAAAAGTAAATTATAAAACGACGGGAGGAGGGATAAGGGATTAACAATTTTATGCGAAAAAATGTGCAACAGTAGGTGGTGAGCAGCGAAACAGACAGGGAGAGTTCATTGCGTCAAGTGTTCCTTGTAAACCCACACGCTGGAACACACACCCGCTCACCTACCTCCCGAGACCGGGATAACTGCACCCACTTGGCAGGTGGCAACTTTACAAATGATTATCCAACAACAGTATGGCTCACAACGGCTGCTTTCTTTGCGATGCGATGAGAATACAAGATGAGGGGTGGGGGTAAATCACCCACTTGCTTGGTTGTTTGTTTGTTCAAACCAAAGTTATTGTAACAACTTATTTGTTTTGCCCTGTTTCGCAGCATTTTTTTTCTGTTTTGCAGTGAAGCAAACAAATCCCGAGAAAAACAAGAAGGCAAAGCGGAAACGGAATTGCTGCTTGCACATAAACTTCCGCATTATCCGCGCGCAGGTCATTTTGTGTAACAGTTAAACAAAAATAATTAATCTTGTGAGAATTACAGACAACGACACACGAATACACAGCATGAGACACCGACACACACACACAAACAAACATGCATACACATCTATATGTATATAACGCCACCTAACAGATAGCAGTGGCCTCTGTGGTAATTTGAATTACAGAAACAGGAATAGCAACGCATTTACGCCAACATAGAACGCAAGGCGAGCAAGAGGCAGTCAGGCAAACAGACAGACTCGTATATTATAAAACACAGACAGACATCCAATGGACACACACAAAACTCACACACACACTCATACCTAGCCACAATAACACATCCATTGGGGTATTCTTAAGAGACACACTGCAGGTGTGCCTTAATTAATATTTACCTTAATTTGGTTTTCGTTCTGTGGGAATTTTTTTATGGTGCAAATGGTCGGTCGTTGGTTCGTTTCGTAGTTCGTTCGGTCAACTGAAGTTTAAAGCGCTAATAATTGCACGCTATTCAAACAGTAGTCCTGACATGCCAGCACTGCTGTCTTTTTCTCTAAACGTTTAATGTATTGGTGTATACGTATAAGTGTGTGTGTGTGCAAAAGCGCGTGTTACCGCAACCAACATTAACGTCAAGTACACACAACTTCGTAGACTTGCCAGCAATGGAATGTCTTTTATGTTGTTGTTGTTGTTTTTCATTTTTCATCTTCACAAAAAACAACGTTGAAGAAGACGAAGAGGTTAATTAATTAAAGTCAAGTAGTTTTGACTTTCCATGGGATCTACTGGGAACGATGATATATTATTAACGACCTGAATAAAAAAATATGTTAAATGACTTGAGGAATTTTTGAAAAAGCAAAAGTTATGGAAAAACTTGAGGAAAACTTTGTATAATGTTTGAATTTACATAAAAGCAGAATGCGTTTAAAAGTCCCTTGAGCGGAACATAGCCACGACGTTCATGTATAAGTCCATAAAAGCGTTCACAACAATATATAGACCTTGAACAAGCAATCTTTAAAAATCCACGCCTTGTTTAGGCCTTGAAAAAATATTCTTTAAAAAATCGACGCCTTCTTTAGGCCTTGAAAAAATATTCTTTAAAAAATCGACGCCTTCTTTAGGCCTTGAAGAAATATTCTTTAAAAAATCCACGCCTTCTTTAGGCCTTGAAAAAATATTCTTTAAAAAATCCACGCCTTCTTTAGGCCACGCCTTGTATAGGTCCCTGAAAAAATATTCTTTAAAAAATCCACGCCTTCCTTAGGCCTTGGAAAAATATTCTTTAAAAAATCCACGCCTTCCTTAGGCCTTGAAAAAATATTCTTTAAAAAATCCACGCCTTCCTTAGGCCTTGAAAAAATATTCTTTAAAAAATCCACGCCTTGTATAGGTCCCCGAAAAAATATTCTTTAAAAAATCCACGCCTTGGGTATCCCTGAAAAAATATTCTTTAAAAAATCCACGCCTTGTATAGGTCCCCGAAAAAATATTCTTTAAAAAATCCACGCCTTGTATAGGTCCCCGAAAAAATATTCTTTAAAAATCCACGCCTTGTATATTCTTTAAAAAATCCACGCCCTGAAAAAATATTCTTTAAAAAATCCACGCCTTATATAGGTCCCTGAAAAAATATTCTTTAAAAAATCCACGCCTTTTATAGGTCCCTGAAAAAATATTCTTTAAAAAATCCACGCCTTTTATAGGTCCCTGAAAAAATATTCTTTAAAAAATCCACGCCTTGTATAGGTCCCAGAAAAAATATTCTTTAAAAAATCCACGCCTTGTATAGGTCCCAGAAAAAATATTCTTTAAAAAATCCACGCCTTGTATAGGTCCCTGAAAAAATATTCTTTAAAAAATCCATGCCTTGTATAGGTTCAAAATATTGTTTAAAAAATCCACGCCTTGTATAGGTCCCTGAAAAAATATTCTTTAAAAAATCCTCGCCTGTGGTAGGTCTGGAAAAAATATTCTTTACAAAATCCACGCCTTAGCTAGGCCTTGAAAAATTTTATTTTTTGAGACCAATATGTGAAAATTTTGCATATAACCACCGAGGTGGAAATGACCTTTTTTGAAACCACGAAAACATTAAAATAGACCCCATAAAATTCATCAGCTTCCAGAGTTTTAGGTTTATTTGAAATAACTCCCACCCATTCTTTAACTTCTGCAAATTCTAACTACAACAAAAACACAAACTCCAGTAACAGCCAACAAAACCATGCATTTGGTTTATTGGCGTTTCGCTTGATTGAACCAAAACGACAAAAAAACAGGTTCATTGTATTTTGGTGTTCCGTGAAGATGTCTGGCCTGTAACATGGTACAAAACTTCGAGAGAAACTTTTTTTCCATTTGTTGAATGCCTGTTGTTATTATGCCAAGTGAGCATATAACAAATGTTTTTATTGTTCTTGTTGTTGTTTTTATTTGTATTCTTGTTGTTTTATCAACTCAAATAAAACGAAAAAAAAAAATTAGAAACTGAAAATTCAAGTTGATGGATATGGAAGTTGTTGATTTTGTAGTAATAATAAATTTAATATAACTTGAATTTTTGATGGCTCTTAAATATTTCGTTTTCTTTTCGAAAATAATTCCAGCATACACACTGGTCGGTCATCATCTAGCTAGGAAATAACAAAGTTACGCTGTTGCTGAAAAAAAATATATATATTTTTTTTAACTTATATTACCGGATATAAAATCGCAACACAATTGATGTGTTCTAGCAAAAGAATATCAAAAACAAAATACTGAAAAGAAATTTTAAGACGGAAGGAAGGATGTTATCACATAACTCATTCATTGAGTTATGAGCTGAAATGAAAACGAAAAAGTCACAAACGATAGCATTGCCAGTCAGGGCTGAACGGAAATTATGCAGAATATAAGAGGATAAAACTTAAAATATAATTCACAGAATGCAAAAAAACACACAATAATGCACACAGAGAAAGCTAAAGTATTTTAATTTTGTACCATAATAAGAAATTAGAATAAGATAAATTTGATTGTAATTTAACTGGCGACCATGGGTCATATGACTGTTGTTAACACGCATACGCCATGAACAAAATAAGATATAGGCCATAGAAATTGATGAAGATCTAAAATGTTTATTTAGAATTAAGTGCAGGTGTCTAGTATTGTATCGTGTAGAAATAAAATCATATTTATGAAGAATTCTTTTATACGTTCTATTATGGTACCTACTCCTTTCCATTCCATTATTTTTTTACCGAATCCACATTAATGACGTTATTTTTTATATAATGCAGATCCGCAAGGTTCATAGCCACGATAAAAACCTTATCATAAGTACCTTTACGACATGTATGGCCTATATCGTCGGATTCTGCTATGGGAATTACTTCTTCCCATTTGAATGTTAATTTGTATTGATGTGTGCTTTCCGTTGACCAACTTTTAGGTATAATTTTTAACAGAAGCCACATTTATGATCGTTGATTTTCATTGTGTGTCATAACTCATTCATTACGTTGTGAACAAAAAAAACGACAAGTCACAAACGAGCTGAATGAAAATTATGCAGAATATAAGAGGTTACAATTGAAAACACCATTCACATAGAGTAAAAACATAAGAATGCTCTCATTCGAAGATAAATCATTTTAATTTTGTACCATAACAACAAATTATAATAAGAGAATCATGTGGTCTACACACTTAACTGTGGACCATGGGTCGTATAACTTTTGTCAACACGTATACGCCTAGAAGAGCTTATCAAAAGTTTAGCATGGGTATATGACTCTAATGAAGAAATAATATAAACCTAAACAAGTAAAGAAAGTAGTAAAGTCGGACTGGACCGACTATATGATACCCTTCACCACTTTTCGAAAGAACATTGACATGAAATTGAACGAAAGATATATAAGAACTTTGGTGCACCATTTACATTATATCGGCCCAAAATATATATGGGAACTATATCTAAATCTCAATTACGCTATGCCAAATTTCGTGCAAATCGAAAGATATTTTGGGACTTTGGCGCACCATATCATACAATCGGACGAAATTATATATGGTAGCTATATCTAAATCTGAACCGATTTTTACGAAACTTAGCACACATCATTATAGACTCAATTTAGTGTGATACACCAAATTTCGTGTATATCAAAAGATATTTAGGGACTTTGGCGCACCATATACATACAATCGGACGAAACTATATATGGGAGCTGTATCTAAATCTGAACCGATTTTTCCCAATTTCAATAGGGTTCGTCCTTGGGCCAAATAAGTGACTTGTGCCAAATTTCATCCAAATTGGATGATAAATGCGACCTGTACTTTGTTTACAATTTGACATCAACAGTGGGACATACGGACGGACATGCATAAATCGACTCAGAAAGTGATTCTATGTATATCCTCAAAAGGAACTATGGGTCTATCTCGTTTCCTTTTGCCTGTTACGAAAATATGAAAATACCCTGTACCACAGTGTGGTGAAGGGTAAAAAAGGAAAGTATTAAGTCTTATAATTAGTAAACCTTCGAAAAGGCTATAAGAGCTGTCGATGGAAAACGAAACATTGATTCGATTCAAGGAACTGTTCAAAGTGTGCTTTCGTAAACATAGAGGACGACATATTCTACAATCTTCAAATTAAGAGCAAATATGGCGTTGGTTATTCCAGCGGCAAAGCAGATGGTGCTGATATCATCCTCCTGTCCAAACATAGGAGAATAAAGGGTGTACTTTATCCACACTTACCAGCTCAGCGATAATATTGCTCCGAAAGTATGTGGAACTCATCCGACAGCAGTACAGATAGTCCTTCAAGACATGACAATGTAGCATCAACGAGCAAAAAGAAGCGTAAACCAACATACATTGCAATATGCCTTATTAAAAGGTCACATCTGTCGTCCAATAAAGCAGTGAATATGGTACCAAAAATTTCCGCTGAGCGCATTGAAATCCCAATCACATATTAATCGGAAAACCGTCATGATCACCAGATGACCATTTGAAGGAATATTTTATAATGGTGACATGAAGTTTCTCTGCCACTCCATACATGTCTTCCGCCACTTCACTGTAAGGAATGATAACCAAAACGTCTGCAGTGCACTTTGGAAGTATTGTGATATTCCAGCTCTTCTTGCATTTATTCTGATATCCGAAATCTAGTGAAATAGCTTCGTTCATGTCATAGATATATATCTGCTTAAAGTGACACCCACAAATTTTCCAAAATGAGGTGTGGTTTTTTTATCGAAGATACAATTTGAATTTTTAAAAAAGTCATAACTCTACTCTATTTTCCTGACTGTGGACCATGTGACATATAACTACTGCCGGCACGTATACGCTTAGAAGATGTAATTCAAAGTTTGTGTGGATCATGGGGCGTATAATTATTGTCAGCACGTATACGTGTGGAATATCTAATCAAATTTATGACTCTGATCTAAATATGAAGCTGCCTCCGAATGAAGTTTTCTCTTTCACTCCACACATACCTACCGTCACTTCACTGAGAGGTATAAGAACCTTTTAGAACCGTCCTCAAAAAGCAGTCAATGTTGAGAGCAATTTATGTGTATTTCTTACATAACCCTAAATTTCCGTCAATCAATTTAAAAAAGTTCTTTAAAACCGGATATCCAACGCCTTCCTATTATACAAATATAAGAATAAAAAAATTTACTTTCGGTTTTTTATATTTTAATAATAATTTTAATACAATCCCACCATAAAGTCAGTCACATAAATTCCAAGAAAATATAATTTAAAAATTAAGAAAAAGAAAAAACACAGAAAATAACTCTCAAATGTTGCCTTAACGAACTCCAGAAAAGAATCCCCTTTAAAACATTTTCAATATCCCATTACATCCCCAGTATAAAGAAAAAAATATTTACCACCAATGACCGAAAAAGGGATACAACATAAAAACCCAGCATGTTAATGACTTTTGCTTATAATGACAGTACTAAAGTCAAGTCAAAAAAAAGGAGTGAACGACAGAGAGAGCAGAGAAAAAGGGTTTTACACACATACACACAAATCTCAGTAATTATAATAATAAAAATGGGGGGAAACAACTTCCATCAGACAAGAAAAACTTGAAACTTGTTGTCCTGTTGATGTCTGCCGTTACAGTTCAAAACTAGAAAAAAAGGAAATAAAAATTAATTGAAATTGTAAATATTACATTAGCTGGGGATATTAAAAATAAAGGAGGGACGACAGCACAGCAGCAACAACAAGCCAATGTGGAAGCTATAGTATCTGTATGAAGAAGAAGCAAACCAAACACCACAAAAAACCTGACACAGGAAATAGAAGAGTAGTAGAAATAGTACACAAGTCTAAAAAGTTTGGAATTCATATTTCCTACTTTTTCAAAATACCGACAGAACACGCATTGGGTTCTGGAGAAAAATGGGAGAACAAACAACAGAACATTGATCGGTCTGGTAGAAATTTAGTTTTCGTTAAATTATCCACTTAAGGACTGTCAGAAGCTAATTAATTGGATGGCCACTTTAAATCTTAAATCTTGAGGAACCTTGTTAGAAGAATGAAAATCTCTTGGTAGAATTCAGGTAGATCCCAAACGTCTCCGGAAGTCTCGTCTCGATATTCTAGCTCTTCTTGCGTTTATTCTGATGCCCGATATCCTGTAAAATAGCTTCGTTCATGTCATACTTATATACTTGCTTACAGTAACACCAAAAAAATTGTCAAAAATGAATTGGAGTTTTTTTATCGAAGATACAATTTGAAATTGTAAAAAAAGTCATAACCTTACTCTACTTTCCTAACTATGGACCATGTGTCGTATAACTACTGCCGACACGTATACGCTTAGAAGATCTAATTCAATGTTTATGTTAATTGTGGATCATCGGACGTATAATTAATGTTTTGTAGGCCCCTCTGCGAATTTTTGAATTTATCTTGTAGAATAACTATTAATATACTCATAACTATAGAACAGGCAACTCATACATATGAATTTGTTTGATCACACAGACACGAAGTGTGCGAGAGTAACTTTCGCTCTCTCGACAAACTTCGTCTGCAATAATACATTGCTACGATCAAAGTCATGAAAACAAGCCACATCACAATCGCCTTCATCAACAGCTCAAACGAGACTGATTGGTGGTTGCTTACTTTCGCGTTCTCTGTGACTGCACGTGTGCGCGACAATGCCTTCCCTTGCTATAGAAGGTCATCCTCATATGCTGCTTTTTGTATAGGAGAGCTGCATGTAATTTTCTTCTTATAGGAAAGTTAGAGATATTTTTCCTCATATAGGAGAGCTGGAGGTCTAAAGGAGAACTGTAGGTTTTCTTTTTCCTATGGAAAAGCTTCCTATAGGAGAGCTGGAGGTATCATTCCTCCTATAGCAGAGCTTCAGATATTCTTCTTCCTGCGGAAGCGCTACAAGTATTCTTCTTCCTTTGGAAGAGCTGCAGGTATTGCACTTACTATGGAAATATTCTTCTTACTTTGGAAATATTCATCTTGCTTTAGAAGAGCTGCAGGTATTCTTCTTACTATGGAAGAGATGCCGATATTATTCTTTGTGGAAGAGTTGCAGGTATTCTTCTTAATGTGTTAGAGCTGCAGCTATTCTTCTTCCTTTTGGAAAGCAGGAGGTATTTTTCTGCTTATTGAAACGCAGGAAGTATTCTTCCTATAGGAGAGCTGGAGGTCTTCGTTTTTCTAGAGGAGAACTGTATGAATTCTTCCTCCTGTGAAAGAGCTGCAGGTATTCTTCTTCCTAGAGGAGAACTGTACGAATTATTCTTCCTTTGAAAGAACTGCATATATACTGTGTCCTTTATAAGAGCTGGAGGTATGCATCTTCCTCATGAGAGCTGGACATATTCTTCTTCCTATAGAAGAACTGTAGGTATTCTTCCTATGGAAGTGCTGTAGGTATTCCTCTTCCTGCGGAAGAGCTACAGGGTCTTCTTCCGGTGGAAGAGCTGCAGGTATTCTTCCTGTGGAGGTATTTTTCTTCTTATAGGAGAGCAGCATGCAATTTTCGATTTATAGGAATGCTGGAGGAATTTTTCTTCCTATAGGAGCGCTGGATGTCTTCTTCTTCGTAGAGGAGAACAGTAGGTATTCTTCTTCCTGTCGAAGAGCTGCAGGACTTCTCCTTTCTATCGAAGAGCTGCTGGCATTCCTTTTCCTATGGAAGATCTGTAGTTATTCGTCTACCTATTGGAGAGCTACATGTAATTTTCTTCCTATAGGATAGTTGAAGTATTTTTCTTCCTATAGGAGAGCTGGAGGCATTCTTCTTCCTATAGACTTCCTGTGGAATCCCTGAGGGCATCCTTCTTCCTGTGAAAGAGATGCATGTATTCTTCTTCCTGTGCAAGAGCTGCAGGTATTCTTCTTCATATGGAAGGTATTTTTTCTACCCATAGGAGAGCTACATGTAATTTTCTATTTATAGGAAAGCTGGAGGTATTTTTCTTCCTAGAGGAGAACTGTAGGAATTTTTCTTCCTTTGCAAGAGCTGCAGGTATGCATCTTCCTATATGAGACCTGGATATATTCTTCCTCCTATGGAGGTACTGTAGGTATTCTTCCTATGGAAGAAGAGATGCATGTATTCTTCTTCCGGTGCAAGAGCTGCAGGTATTCTTCTTCATATGGAAGGTATTTTTTCTTCCCATATGAGAGCTACATGTAATTTTCTATTTATAGGAAAGCTGGAGGTACTTTTCTTCCTAGAGGAGAACTGTAGGAATTTTTCTTCCTTTGCAAGAGCTGCAGGTATTCATTTTCCTATATGAGACCTGGAGATATTCTTCCTCCTATAGCGGTACTGTAGGTATTCTTCCTATGGAAGTGCTGTACTGCCTTTTCCTGTGGAAGGGCTACATCGGTCTTCTTCAGGTGGATGAGCTACAAGGATTTTCTTCCGGTGGAAGAACTGCAGGTATTCTTCTTCCTGTGGAAGAGCTGGAGCTATTCTTCATTTGTTTTAAAACGCTACACCTGCATATTTTTCCAAAGAACGATTTTTATACCCTTCACCACACTATGGTACAGGGTATTATGTCTTTGTGCATATGTTTGTAACAGGAAAAAATAATCGAGATTGACCCATGGTTCCTTTGGAGAATATGTATAGAATCACTTTCTAAGTCGATTTATGCATGTCCGTCCATCTGTCCATGTTAAATTGTAAACAAAGTACAGGTCGCATTTATGATCCAAATTGGATTAAATTAGGCACAGCTCATTTGTTTGGCCCAAGGACGAACCCTATTGAAATTGGGAGAAATCGGTTCAGATTTAGATATAGCTCCCATATATATTTTGGTCCGATTTAAGGTAAATGGAGTACCAAAGTTCCTATATATCTTTCGATTTGCACGAAAATTGGCACAGCGTAATGAATAAGGTCTAGAATGAGGTTTGCCAAGTTTTGTGAAAATCGGTTCAGATTTAGATATAGCTCCCATATATATCTTCGTCCGATTTAAGGTTAATTGTGTACCAAAGTCCCTATATATCTTTCGATTTGCACGAAATTTGGCACAACGTTCTAAATTAAGTCTAGAATGATATGTGCAAAGTTTCGTGAAAATTGGTTCATATTTAGACATAGCTCCCATATATAGCTTCGCCCGATTTTAGGTAAATAGTCCACTAAAGTCCCTGGAAATCTTTTGATGTGCACGAAATTTGGCACAGAGTTATGAATAAGATCGAGAATGATGTCTGCCGAGCTTCGTGAAAATCGGTTCATATTTATATATAGCTCCCATATATATTTTCATCCGATTTAAGGTAATTGGTGCACAAAAGACCCTATATATCTTTCGATTTGCACGAATTTTGGTATAGGTACTGAATTAAGTCTAGAATGATGTTGCTAAGCTTCGTGAAAAGATCCATAGCTAGGCCGATTGACACAACGTACTAATGTTATATAAATTATTCTCTGGCAAGTTTCCCTGAAATCGGTTCAGATATAGATTTATAACAAAACGCGTCGTCTGTTAGGAAACATATATAAAATATACCGAAAGTGGTGAAGGGTATCATATAGTCGGCCCAGTCCGACTTTACTATTTTCCTTTCCTGGTTGATCCTCCATTTGTGCTTGATGATAAAAAGATGTGGGTGCCACACCAGAGCTGTAAGGTGGATAATTCAATAATTTCACGTTTTGGTTAAAAATTAAAAAGTCGCTAGTTTCAGCCGGTGTGTGCGAGCTATCGTTATCGTGGTTTTAACACAGACAACCCTTTGCTTCGAAATGCTTCTTCAACGAACAACTTTCCTTGGATTTCATGTATTTAATATGAAAAGAAAAATCACAATTGAAGTATCTCAAAAAATGAGTTTCGAACAACATTTCTACTTTAAATGACTAATTACTTTTGGGAACAATTATATACCACCAACCAACCACTCATACATCGACCAAAACAGCTTGTGTTCGCCATGATACATTTTTCAACAACAAAAAACCCACATACTCATGGTGACATGTTCCTACCGACCTACGCACACCATCACACAAAAACACATACTTTGACAAATTGACAGTGAAAGATGAGGTAAGGCAAATGAAATACATACATAGTAACCTAGGAATTTGCAATGTTTTTGTGGATTATGGGTGTAAATATAAATAACTTTTCAAGGAACTTCGGGAAAATGAACTCGAAGAAAGTGTCATTTAATTAGAATTGTGAAAGAAATTCAATTTATTTAATTGAAAATTAAAAAAAGTATTGAATAACATGCAAAGGAATGATATTTTTTGGAAACAACCACAAGATGTAAGTGATTATAAAAACAAAAAAATTTGGATTATGGAGGAATTCTATAGTGGAAAAAGCGTTAAGTTCGTCGGGGCCGAATTTTGGATACACTCCACCATAGGTATATTAACAGATACCTGCAACGAAAATATAGGGAACATACCCAAAATTGGATGTACACCAAATACAAATTTTAGCAATTTTTAATGGATATTTTTCCTAAAAATTCCCAAAAGTGGACCGATATTGACGACGCATGGTAGAATGGAACATCCCCAAAATACAGCAATTTAGAAGTTGCAGTTATATAAGACCATTACCAAACTACACAGGTTTTATTTCAGGAGGTTGGGTGGAAGCTGCTGGTTCATTATGGAAATTTTCATTGCAGAAAAAATTTTGTGTAACACTTGTATGAAATCCCACAACATTTTATATGGGAGATATATGTAAATCTGAACAAATTTCAACAAAACTTCACACACATCAAACTGGACTTAATTCAGTATGCTGTGCAAAATTTTTGTCTCAATCGGAAGTGGGAGTTTGGTGCACCATTTACCTAAAATCGGACGAAAATATATATGGGAGCTATATCTAAATCTGGACCGATTTTCACGAAATTTGGCAGACATCACTCTAGGCTCAATTCAGTACGTTATGCCGAGTTTCGTGCAATTCGAAAAATATATAGGGTCTTTGGTGCACAATTTACATTAAATCGGACGAAAATATATATGGGAGATATATCTAAATCTGGACCGATTTCCACGAAACTTGGCAGGCATCACTCTAGGCTTAATTAATTACGTTATGCGAAATTTCGTGCAAATCGAAAGATATATAGGGACTTTGGTGCACAATTTACTTTAAATCGGACAAAAATATATATGGGAGCTATATTTTCACGAAACTTGACAGATATCATTCTAGGCTCAATTCAGTACGTAATGCGAAATTTCATGCAAATCGAAAGATATATAGGGACTTTGGTGTACCATTTACATTAAGTCGGACGAAAATATATATGGGAGCTATATCTAGGCTCAATTCAGTACGTTATGCCGAGTTTCGTGCAATTCGAAAGATATATAGGGTCTTTGGTGCACAATTTACATTAAATCGGACGAAAATATATATGGGAACTATATCTAAATCTGGACCGATTTTCACGAAACAGACATCACTCTAGGCTCAATTCAGTACGTTATGCGAAATTTCGTGCAAATCGATAGATAGGATAGGACTTTGGTGCACCATTTACATTAAATCGGACGAAAATATAAATGGGAGCTATATCTAAATTTGAACCGATTTTCACGCAACTTAACACACATCATTCTAGACATAAGTCGTTACGCTGTGCCAAATTTCGTGCAAATCGCAAGATATATTGGGACTTTGGTGCACCATTACATTAAATCGGACGAAACTATATATGGGAGCTATATCTAAATCTGGACCGATTTTCACGAAACTTGTCAGACATCATTCTAGTCTCAATTCAGTACGTAATGCGAAATTTCGTGCAATTCGAAATATATAAATTCCCATATATATTTCGAATTGCACGAAATTTCGCACTTTGGTGCACAATTTACATTAAATCGGACGAAAATATATATGGGAGCTATACCTAAATCTGGACCGATTTCCACGAAACTTGGCACACATCATTCTAGACCTAATTCATTACGCTGTGCCAAATTTCGTGCAAATCGATAGATAAATAGGACTTTGGTGCACCATTTACATTAAATCAGAGGAAAATATATATGTGGGAGCTATATCTAAATATTCCGATATTCAGGAAACTTAACACACACCATTCTAGACCTAAGTCATTACTCTGTGCCAAATTTCGTGTAAATCGAAAGATATATAGGGACTTTGGTGGACCATTTACATTAAATCGAAAATATATATAGGAGCTGTATCTAAATCTGAACCGATTTTTCCCAATTTCATTAGGGTTCGTCATTACGCTGTGCCAAATTTCGTGTATAATGACCTATGCCAAATTTCCATTCAAATCGGATAATAAAAGCGACCTGTACTTTGTTCACAAAAGTACATGGACGGACGGACATGCGTAAATCGACTCTCAAAACGAACCATGTGTCTATCTCATTTCCTTTTGCCTGTTATAAACATATGCACCAAGACATAATACCCTGTACCACAGTGTGGTGAAGGGTATAAATAGGATGGATTGAATTTCCATCTGTGAAGCCTTGGCCAAACGGAATGAGAGAGACCCATTTCTTAAAAACTGATGGTGAGTGGAGATGAGAAATGGATCACATACGATAACCCTGTGCGAAAACGATCGTTTTCAAAGAGCGGTGAAGCATCTCAAACGATGGCCAAACCAGGACTAACGGCCTCGAAGGTTCTGCTATGCATTTGGTGGGACTGGAAGGGGATTATTTATTATGAGTTGCTTCCATATGACCAAAGGCTAAATTCTGATCTCTGCTGTCAACAACTGAATGTTTGAAGATAGCAATTGACCCGAATTGGCCAACAGGAGAGGTGTCGTGTTCCACCAAAGCAAAGCTAGGCCACACACATCTACAGTGACTCGCCAGAAACTTTGGGAGCTTGTTTGGGCTGTTTTAATGCATCCGCCATGCAGACTGGATTATCATATTTTTCTTGCATTGCAAAATTTCTTTATCGATAAAAAATTGGTATCTAGGGAGGATTGTGAAAATCGACTACTAGAGTTTTTATACTCTACACAACTATGTTGTCAGGGTATTATAGCTTTGTGCAGCCACAAAAGTTTGTAACGCCGCGAAATATTGGTCCTAGACCCACCTTTAAATATACCGATCGTCATATCTCGACCAGCTGAGTCGATCTAGACATGTGTGTCCGTCCGTCTGACCATAATAATTTGTAGACACGATACAGGCCACAGTTATTGAGCAATCTCCACGAAATTTTGCATGTAGGATGGGTTCGGCCTAATGAAGACCCCTATTGTTTTTGGTAAATATCGGATAATATTTAGGGGATGAAATGGATCAAATACTAAATTTTTGTCGATTTTTCTGGTCGCTCCAGAGGCCGCAATTATGGCCCAAACATCTCGAGTTTGTACATGAAGAAAGGGATTGGGCCAAAGAATAAGCATACCTGTTTTGATAAAGATCCGTCAATATTTAGCGGGTCAAATGGACCCTGACTTTTGTGTGAAAAATGACAAATTTTGTATTCTATGGCGTATATATTTACTCCTGAAGGACATAGAGCCGGGAAGTGGATAGTATATCCAAGAGGAGTGGTTTACCTTTAAACTGATACCAATTATATTGTGGTATGTACTCGGATGTGGGAGTTACACGTAAATATTTACAGGTGCTTATGTATTCAGATATTATTTAGTAACCCATAACCACACTAGAGGGCGGAAATATAGCACTGATCGCTTTGAAAATGTCCATGAGGTTCCAGTTATGGTCAAGGACAACGCCCACAATTTTCGATGATGATCAGATAACAATTCGGGATGAAGTGGAGCGAAAACTTTTTTGTTTGTTTTTTTTTCGAGACGATCTATAGGCCACAATTGTATACCGAACATCACAACACCACACACGGTGAAGGGAATCTGGACAAGTAATTAGAGGGGCGTCTGTACTGAATATTAGTAATATTCGGAAAATATGTCATTGTAAGCAAGTGGTGCTGTTGAACTCTAATCGGAAAAAGGGGTGCAAGTATCAAGAAATATTGCCCAGGCTCGAAATAAAAAAATCCGCAGAAAGTTAGAGTTACGTGGTAGTTGTGTAGGCTATCGTCGGTCGGCCCCGTCCGACTATACTGCTCCGCTCACTGGTTTCAAATAGAAAATGCCAATAAATCATGCATATTGGATTTTCCGAAGCATGTTAAATAAAGTCATATAGTTCATATGAAAATAATGGATTCCTTTTTCCCCAAACTAATATATGCACGCCCATTTGCCAGCAGGTTAAATATCATAGAATTTTTAAATTTATGCGTACCCATCGAATTCCATTTTTAGTTGACATTCTAAGTCATAAAATTATTTATAAAAGGATTGAGCTTTCCATCAGTTTCCCCATAAGCAAATACATATTCTTTTCTTATTTTTTGTATAGGTTATATCATATTTAAGATATATAATAAAAATTTCCCTCGAGCTATTAAAAATGTCACTGGCATTCGAAAAAAAGTCTCTTTTCATTGTAAAAAAATTATAATTATGATACACCCTCTAGCAAGGGGTTAATTTATATCACATTTTCCGTAGCTGAAACCGGAAATATACTTACGTTTTTAGCAAATTTGCTCACTCGCACATACACACACACGCACACGCACACTCATACGCATACATTTTACGTTACATTTTTACTTAAACTCAAGTGCACACATTTGGTCTCCAAACACAAAAAAAACAAATTCTCTAAGGATTCCCAGACACACACTCACGCACACACATACACACACTTGGTGATACCAACACAAAAAAAATAAATATACTTCATGTGTGTGTGTGTAGCGTTCTTTTTGTTTCAAAGATTATGCATAACATATGCAAGTGACATACTTATGTACCTATGATTTTTAATAGCCTAGTTGCTGCTGCAAGGGAAGGGGGAGAGGGAGGGAGGCTATGAGGAGTGAATGGAAAGTCATCATATTTTTTATCAAAACACTGAATGACTGACTGACTTTTCCATCTTTTCACAACAACAACAACACCAACAAAAAGTCATTTTAATTTTGTTAAGTCAACAGAAAATTGCGTTTCTAAAACAGCTTCTTTGACTTTTAATCAGACGCAGGAAGAAAGAGAGGGAGAGAGAATGAGCATAAAAAAGGCCAACTGAGAAAAGAGAAAAATATTTTATTTTTCTATGCCAAATGCTGGTACTTGTAGCTACTGTTATACCGAAGCACCAGCTGCGGGTACACATGCTAACGATGATGATGCTGCTGCTGCTGCTGGCTGATGACGATATGTAGTTAGCAAGGGTGTGTATGTGTGTGTGCGTATTTCCGGCCGCCTGAAACATTTGATGTTTCTTTTTTTCTTCTTCTTTTTTCAGCTTTTTGTTGTTGCTGTTTTGTTTGTCCTTGATGACACAGCGTTGATGTTAGGCCATAAATATATGGGTGGCAGTGGTGGCGGTTAACAATTTGTATTATGTGGGGCAATAAACCAAAACACAAACATGCCAGCCACATTTCAGAGGCATGTTGTGGCGGCCCATGTGCCAAGTTATTTGGCTATATATGTATGTGTGAGTACATATACACACACATAAATCATGCATTGGCGAGTGTTAATAGTCCTGCATTCTGTTACAAAATAAATGGCATATTAAGATGGGCACAGCGGAGTCGTGCCGTTTGTTTTTGTGGTTGCTGTGTGTTGTAGAGATAAGGAAAAACACTTACCGCAGTTCTGGAGTTATTTGGAGGATCTTTGAATTTAAAACAACGAACTAGAACAGGATCATCGTGCTTCATCGATTTTTGCATGAGGCACTTGCAATCCAATGAAAAATTATTGCAAAAAGTTTATGCCACCATTATGTACATCCGTATATGGTCCTCGCTGACAACTCATTATACAAAAATTTAAACACATCTGCTGTGAGCTTATTTCACCACAAAAACTTATATTTGCTTATTACATTTTATTCAGCTGTTATGCCCCAAAGAAAATTTCGTTTTGCTGTTTTTCTCCCCGGAAATTTAAATGAAATATTTTCCATGAAACAAACAAACAATGACACAAAAAGAAAACACACAATCTAATTAGTTTTTCCTCAACTTATGAAATTTAATTTAAATGTGATTTGTGTTGGTGTTGCTGTTGTTGTTGTAGAGTGGCATATATGTAACACATAGCAAATGAATTCCAAAATGGAAGTCGATTCAAAACAGAAATATCAATAATGAAAGTAACAAAGTTGGACGGGCCGATTTCAAAAACCAGTAAGGAAAGTTGTGAAGTCGGACTGGGCCGACTATATGATACCCCTCACCACTTTGTGTATATTCTACATATGTATCCCAACAGATGTCCCGTTTTTTGACATATAGGGTTGCCCATTTCTTCACGAATGTTGTCCTTGATCGCTTCTACGATCCTTGGCTTGTTAACGTAAACCTTTGACTTCAAATATCCCCACAAGAAGAAGTCAGGTGGCGCCAAATCAGGCGAACGCGGTGGCTAGTCCAAATCACCACTTTTCGACATCAAACGGTCCGGAAACAAATTCTTCAGAAAATCGATTGTTGTGCGATTTGTGTGCGGTGGAGCGCCGTCTTGTTGAAACCAGAACTGCCTCATACGTTTTCGACGAATAATTGGCATCACAAAATTGGTCATCATGTCGCGATAACGCTCCTGATTGATAGTAACAGCATGGCCATTTTCATTTTGGAAGAAAAACGGCCCAATGACCCTTTTCGCACTAACGCCGCACTAAAAACGGCAATTTTGCTTATTTACGGCCCCATTTAATGTGAAATGGGCTTCATCGGACATGATAATTTTGTTCCAAAATTGTTCGTCATCTTCGGCCATTTCGATGACTCTTTGGGCCCATTCCAATCGACGAGGCTTGTCCGCAGGCAACATTCTTTGCATCAATTGAATTTTGTACGGGAACAAATGCTGAGAACGGCGTTTTTGGGATGTTTTAATGATTTAAAAGCACGTTGAGTTTTCACAATTGACTTCTTCTGTTGATTGTAAATTTCAACTATTTCAGAGCGCTCGCGTGGCGTGTATTGGTTCATGGTTCATCAAACGCGGTATGTCATTAAGCGATGTGACATCTCTGTCAAAAGTTATGGCGTTGCCACATGTGTCCGTCGAATATGGACAACCCTGTATATATATATATATATATATATCGGAACCGATTTCAGGGAAACTTGCCAGAGACTAATTTATATTACTTCAAATGGCACACATGATTCTAGGCTTAATTCAGTACCCTTTACCAAAATTGGTGCAAATCGAAAGAGATATAGGGACTTTGGTGCACCAATTACATAAAATCGGGCGAAATTATATATGGGAGCTAAATCTAAATATGAACCGATTTTCACAAAACTTGGCACACATCATTATAGACTTAATTCAGTACGCTATGAGAAATTTGGTGCAAATCGAATGATTTTCAGGGACTTTGGTGCACCATTTACCTGAAATCGTGCGAAACTATATATGGGAGCTATATCTAAAACTGAACCGATTTTCACGAAACTTGGCACACATCATTCTAGGCTTAATCCATTAGGCTATACCAAATTTCGTACAAATCTAAAATCGAGTGAAACTATATATGGGAGCTAGATCTAAATCTGAACCGATTTTCATGAAACTTAGCACACATCATTCTAGACTTAATCCATTAGGCTATACCAAATTTCGAGCAAATCAAAACATATATAGAGACTTTTGTGCACCATTTACATTAAATCGGACGAAACTATATATAGAAATAGTGTTGTTTAACTAGACCTTGAAAAACGAATCTTTAAACATCCACGCCATTGAACAGCCTTGAAAAAATATTCTTTAAAAATCCACGCCTTTGAATAGTCTTGAAAAAATATCCTTTAAAAATCCAGGCCTTGAAAAAAAAAATTTTTTTAAGTTCGGCTCTCTTGAGAACCTTTAAAAAAATTCTTTGAAAAGTTCGGACCTTTTGTGGACCCTGAAATAATAGTCTTTGAATAGTTCGGAACTTTTTTGAACCTTGAAAAAATATTCTTTGAAAAGTTCGACCCTCTTGAGAACCTTGAAAAAAATATTCTATGAAAAGTTCGGACCTTTTGTGGACCCTGAAATAATAGTTTTTGAATAGTTCGGATCTTTTTTGAACCTTGAAAAAATATTCTTTGAAAAGTTCGGCCCTCTTGAAAACCTTGAACCATTTGTGAACCTTGAAAAAATATTCTTTGGAAAGTTCGGACCATTTGTGAACCTTGAAAAAATATTCTTTGAAAAGTTCGGACCATTTGTGAACCTTGAAAAAATATTCTTTGGAAAGTTCGGACCATTTGTGAACCTTGAAAAAAAAATCTTGGAAAAGTTCGGACCATTTGTGAACCTTGAAAAAAATATTCTTTGAAAAGTTCGGACCTTTTGTGAACCTTGAAAAAATATTCTTTGAAAAGTTCGGACCATTTGTGAACCTTGAAAAAATATTCTTTAAAAAAATCCAAGACTTAAGAGGACCTTGAAAAACTATTCTTTAAAAAATCCACGCCTTAAGAGGACCTTGAATAACTATTCTTTAAAAAATCCACGCCTAAGAAGACCTTGAAAAAAATATTCTATAAAAATTCCACGCCTTAGGAAGGCCTGGAAAAATATTCTTTAAAAAATCCACGCCTTAGGAGGACCTTGAAAAACTATTCTTTTAAATTCCACGCCTTTTATTAGTCCTGAAAAAATATTCTTTAGTCCTGAAAAAATATTCTTTAAAAATCCACGCCTTTTATTAGTCCTGAAAAATTAGTCCTGAAAAAATATTCTTTAAAAATCCACGCCTTTTATTAGTCCTGAAAAAATATTCTCTAAAAATCCACGCCTTTTATTAGTCCTGAAAAAATATCCTTTAAAAATCCACGCCTTAGGAGGACCTTGAAAAACTATTCTTTTAAAATCCACGCCTTTTATTAGTCATGAAAAAATATTCTTTAAAAATCCACGCCTTTTATTAGTCCTGAAAAAATAAATCCTCCAAAAAAATCCCCATCTAGAGTGGGATATTCCTTATTTGACATATGCAATCATTCATTTGACTTTTTATCCTTTTCATTTCATCTTGGTGGCCAGCACATTGGGCATCATAAAAATTCTTCATTGGCAATTTGCAGCACATTCCTGACAACATTCCGACACATTTACATATGGTGATAATATTAATACTCTTGGATATGTAGAAATATTTTCAAATTTTAAATAGCTTTTCAAATTGCAAAACAAATAGGGTCAAACATCATCAAAGGTAATCAAATTTTATCAACATTTTACTGTGGAAATAAAATAAAAAATATATTTTTTTATGACATTTCATTTTATGGACCACCATCGAAAACCCAAAATGAAACCAGTAATACCCAGTCCAGTCACACATTCCTGATGCGACGAATATTTTTTTCTTCAGATAATTGAGGTTGATTACGGAGAGCAGTGACCAAAATTCCGTGGCTGTTGCTACCAAAAAGTAATCTCCTGACTGCTGGCAAACAAAAAGGAAGTAGAGAAAATAAATGATTTGTGGGTGGTTGAGGAATGTCTGGTCTGGGTCAGACATGCTGCAACCATCATCATCGTTTCCTGGGTATTTGTTTTAAATGAAGGGATCTCCATCTTCATTTGATTTCATTTGAAGTAAATCATAAAAACAACAGCAACAACAGCAAAATATTCATGCCCAATATATGCAGATCCAATAAGAGAAATATGAATGTGCGGCACACACACACTCGCAGAAATATATTAAAATCTCCACACACACACCCACCAACACACATTCGCATATTTGATATTGAAAAAGAAACCTTAATTTAATGTAATTTACATTTTGAATATTTCAGTCACGTTTCGGCCGCAACAAATTCTTTTCTCCATCGGTCTTTGGCAGGGTCCATTCTCCATTTGGTTCCTTGCTTCGTTCCTTCATTTGTTTGTTTGGCCTGATCCAACACTGAATCGTTTGTAAACTATGGCTCAATTGAGTTACAGCCAGCCAGCCAAAAGAAGCCAAAAACTCGACAAACAGTAGCCAATATGCCGGCTCTGGCTGACAGCATCTGTTTGGCAAAACAGCAAAAACAAAAAAATATTTTCAGCATCGACATCGACGTATTTTCTTCATTTGTTTTAGTTCATTCTCCGGGTTTTTGTGTCTCTTGATTTTCTTTTTATTTACTTTACATTGGCTGTCTGTAAATCAGGAAGGATAACAGGATAAAAGAGAGAAAAGTCAAAGCAGGCAGATCAAATGAAAAGGACAAATAACGTATGCCGGGCCGTGAGACAAAAACCGAAAACGAAGAAATGGAAAGAGACAACCGAAATAAATTAATATATATGTGTGTACAAGTACATTATGGCTTCTGTAAATGCCAAGAGGCTCTTTGTAACAAGGATATTGGGAGAGAACTAAAAGAATGCCAGTAAATGGGAATGAGAAAAAAACTAGCAACATGACAAATATTGCATCTTCCCACAGGTATTAAAAATATTCTTTAAAAATGCAGGACCAATCCTAGTGGGCGTGGAGTTTAAGATATATTATACCTTAAACTCCACGCCCACTACAGGCGAAGTTTTGTTTAAGGATATTTTTTCAAGGTCCACTATTACCGTGGATTTTTTAAAGTATATATTTTTTCAATGTCCACAACAGGTCCACTATTACCGTGGATTTTTTAAAGAATATATTTTTTCAATGTCCACAACAGGAGTAGATTTTTTAAAGATTATTTTTTGAGGTCCACTACAGGTATTGATTTTGTAATTTCCTGAAAATATATTCTTTAAAAAAATATTCTATAAAAAAAAAGAATAAAACTTCGGACCTTTTGTGGGCCCTGAAATAATATTCTTTGAAAAGTTCGGTCCTTTTGTGGACCCTGAAATAATAGTCTTTGAATAGTTCGATACTTTTTTGAACCTTGAAAAAATATTCTTTGAAAAGTTCGGACCTTTTGTGAAAATTGAAAAAATATTCTTTGAAAAGTTCGGCCGGCACAGGCTCTTGAGAACCTTGAAAAAATATTCTTTGAAAAGTTCGGACCTTTTGTGAACCTTGACAAAATATTCTTTGAAAAGTTCGGCCCTCTTGAGAACCTTGAAAAAATATTCTTGGAAAAGTTCGGACCTTTTGTGAACCTTAAAAAATGTTCTTTGAAAATTTCGGACTTTTGTGAATCTTGAAAAAATAGACTTTGAATATTTCGGACCTTTTTTGAACCTTGAAGTAATATTCTTTGAAAAGTTCGGACCTTTTGTGAACCTTCAAAAATGTTCTTTGAAAAGTTCGGACCTTTTGTGCACCTTGAAAAAATATTCTTTGAAAAGTTCGGACCTTCTGTGAACCTTGAAAAAATATTCTTTTGAAAGTTCGGACCTTTTGTGAACCTTGAAAAAATAGTCTTTGAATAGTTGGGACCTTTTGTGAATCTTGAAAAAATATTCTTTACAAAGTTCGGACCTTTTGTGAACCTTGAAAAATATTCTTTGGAAAGTTCGGACCTTTTGTGGACCCTGAAATAATAGTCTTTGAATATTTCGGACCTTTTTGAACCTTGAAATAATATTCTTTGAAAAGTCCGGACCTTTTGTGAACCTTGAACAAATATTCTTTGAAACGTTCGGACCATTTGTTGACCTTGAAAAAAAAATTCTTTGAAAAGTTCTGACCTTTTGTTGACCTAAAAAAAAATTCTTTAAAAAATCCACGCTTTTGGTAGACTTTGAAAAAATATTCTTTAAAAAAATCCCCTCTTTGGTAGACCTCGAAAAAATATTCTTTAAAAAATCCACACCTTTGGTAGACTTTGAAAAAAATTCTTTGAAAAGTTCGGACCTGTTGTGGACCTTGAAAAAAAATTCTTTAAAAAATCCACGCCTTTGGTAGACCTCGAAAAAAATATTCTTTAAATAATCCACGCCTTTGGTAGACCTCGAAAAAAATATTCTTTAAAAAATCCACGCATTTGGTAGACCTCGAAAAAAATATTCTTTAAAAAATCCACGCCTTTTGTGGGCCTTGAAAAAATATTCTTTAAAAAATCCACGCCTTTGTTAGACCTTGAAAATATATTCTTTAAAAATTCTTTCAAAAATCCACGCCTTATGTGGGCCTTGAAAAAAAATATTCTTTAAAATATCCACGCCATTTGTGGACCTTGAAAAAACATTTTTTAATCCACCTTTAGGGATTGTCCTTAAAAACACCATCTCCCAATTCCTCTGCTATTTAATGCAACCACAACTGTGTACATATGTATGTTTGTAACTAACAGAGTTACAATGTCAAAATGTATTTAAAACATTTCAAAATTTTCGTAGAATTGAAATGTTGATGACATGCTGACATTCAGGACCGTGTCTAACAAAATGTGACATTTTGGTTACAAAGGCAAAGCCATGGCGGAGCGGATGTTACTTTGTATGGTGCACTGTTGTGCAATGTGGAGCACATACAGACCCACTCACACACACACACACAGACACCCATACAAAGTGACATGGCCCTTTGGTAGTCGTAGCATGGACGTGCTGGCATTACTGTGGAGACCAAATGTCTGACAAGGATGTAATTAATGTAAAGCTTAATAATCCAATGACATAGACGAGTGTGACTGATGCGACCGAACCATGTTACGGATAGTCATCGCCCTCTCTCTCCCTCTTCCCGTTGCGGTGATGAATGTCAGCGACGTGAGAGGCAATATAATAATGAACTCATCAAGAGGGTATTTCGCCGTACGTTTCGTTTCGTTTTTTCGGTTGCCAAACATTTTTTTCTGTATTTTCGTTTTATTTTAAATTACTTTGTATGTCCTTTTGTGCCAGTTGTCAATGGAAACAGCATTTGAATTTGAGTCACTGTGGAAAATTGTTTCAATGGTCTACGCTTACGCAGTTGACTGGAAAATAAAAAGTAATTTTCTTATTTTGAACTCGGAAGCATTTCGTTCATAGATTTTATACTTAAATTAAAATGCTCACCACTATGTTTGAAGGGATGGGGAAAAAGCGGGGGAAGTAGGAGGCAGTAATGCCATGAGTGGATAATGGATACAACATTGTTCGTTTGTTTTAAAAATTTGAACTTTTGCAGCATTGTTGCCAAAATTGATTTGCAACTTTGAATTAGATTTTGGTTTTAGGAATTTTACTTCAATCAAATTGTTTGAGTTTTTTTTCTGTTGAGTTTGTTCATTCACTGTTGGTTTAATTTAATTTAGAGATTTTTGCTCAGATATATTTGTATTTGTTGAAAACATTTTATAACAGAAGCAAAAAACACTTTAGAGTCAAGATATTTTCGAATATTTTAAAAGGACCTTGAAAAAATATTCTTAAAAAGATACAAGCCTTTTGAAGATCTTGAAACAAAAATACTCTTTAAAAAACAATGCTTTAGGTAAATCTTGAAAAGACCCTGAAAAAAAATCTTTAAAAAATCCACGCCTGTAATAGACCCTGAAAAAATATTCTTTAAAAAATCCACGCCTGTTGTGGACCCTGAAAAAATATTCTTTAAAAAATCCACGCCTGTTGTGGACCTTGAAAAAATATTCTTTAAAAAATCCACGCCTGTTGTGGACCCTGAAAAAATATTCTTTAAAAAATCCACGCCTGTTGTGGACCTTGAAAAAATATTCTTTAAAAAATCCACGCCTTCTTGGGACCCTGAAAAAATATTCTTTAAAAAATCCACGCCTTCTTGGGACCCTGAAAAAATATTCTTTAAAAAATCCACGCCTTCTTGGGACCCTGAAAAAATATTCTTTAAAAAATTCACGCCTTCTTGGGACCCTGAAAAAACATTCTTTAAAAAATCCACGCCTGTAATAGACCCTGAAAAAATATTCTTTAAAAATCCACGCCTGTGATAGACCCTGAAAAAATATTCTTTAAAAATCCACGCCTGTAATAGACCTTGAAAAATATTCTTTAAAAAATCCACGCCTTTTGTAGACCCTGAAAAATATTCTTTAAAAATCCACGCCTTTTGTAGACCCTGAAAAATATTCTTTAAAAAATCCACGCCTGTAATAGACGCTTAAAAAATATTCTTTAAAAAATCCACGCTTTTGTTTTGTAGACCCTGAAAAAATATTCTTTAAAAAATCCACGCCTTTTGTAGACCCTGAAAAATATTCTTTAAAAAATCCACACCCTTGCCTAGACCTTGAAAAATATTCTTTAAAAAATCCACGCCTTTTGTAGACCCTGAAAAATATTCTTTAAAAAATCCACGCCTTTTGTAGACCCTGAAAAAATATTAATTTAGAAATCCACGCCTTTTGTAGACCCTGAAAAAATATTCTTTAAAAATCCACGCCTGTAATAGACCCTGAAAAAAACCTTTAAAAATCCGAATGGTCGTTGGACATTAAGGATATGCAAATACCCTGATCCTAGCCTGTCCATGTCGTAGTTTGTTACACACACAATTCCAACTGTTTATCCACGATGTACATATGTATCGTATGTTGGCAAAGCGTAACTTCAACTAGCTTTGTGTTTGCATATTTGTAGTGTAGTGTGGTATAGTTATTGTTGTTGTTGCTGCTGTCACTTATCAGTTGGTCGGTTGACCATACCCATCCTCTTGTTGTGGTTAATTATAAAAATTAACTTCAATTAAGTGAAGTCACATGTAAATCTCGTTTGAGCACAAATGCGCCATGCCGAAACCCCGATGTTGGATAAAACCAACAAACACATACGATACGATGTAAGTAAGCCATAGAACACGATACATAGATAGAGCCAGCGAGTGAGCGAGCGAGATACGTAAAAGCAAACAAAGCGGATTTATGTACGTATAAAAGCCAAGTCATATGATATCATATATGTACATGAGAATGCAATGAAAGGCGATTGTGCGACTGATATATATTCATGTGAGCCAATATAACCTAGAAGATTTAAGAGGAAGTTTTGAAATATTAGAAAATATATATGGAAGCTATATCTAAATCTGAAGCGATTTCCACCAATGTCAATAGGGTTAGTCATTGAGGTAAATAAATGAAATTTACCAAATTTTACGCACTTATGATCATAAATGGGACCTATACTTGGTTCTCAATCCATTTAAAATAGGCTGATAGCGGTTCCGAATATTCTACAAAAATGTTCGCCATTAAGTTTTACTATAAGTCTCAGTGTAGAACAAAACTCGAAAATTAGCCTGAACGTCAAAAATCTTAAAAATATGAAAACTCATTTTAGGATTAAAACCGATCTTATTCCGAATTTATACCAATTTCTCCTACTAGATGTCATTTTAGAAGGGTTGTATAAAGGAAAAAAATATTCCCCTTCAAATCTTATAAGACACTGAACAAGAGAAATCCGTATATTTAATACATATACCGATTATATAGACGTTTTGATGAAAAAATTGCTAAATTGCATACTGTGGGAAAAGATGGTACACATTCGGAAAAAGATCGGTTAAAGCTAAAATGTGTTTTCATATTTTTAAGATTTTTGACGTTTAGACTGATAATAGACCCTAAAAATATTTTTTTAAAACCCCACGCCTGTAATAGACCCTGAAAAACTATACTTTAAAATTACACGTCTGTAATAGACCTTGAAAAAATATTCTTTAAAACCTCACGCCATTACTGGACCTTGAAAAAATATTCCTTAAAAAATCCAAATATTCTTTAAAAATCCATGTCTGTAATGGACCCCGAAAAATATTCGTTAAAAATCCATGTGTGTAATGGACCCCGAAAAAATATACTTAAAAAATCCACGCCAGCAATAGGCCCTGAAAAAATATACTTTAAAAATCCAAGCCTTCAGAGAGTCGACTGAGGTATTAGACAAAAATATTCCTCATTTTTATACCCTTCACCACACTGTGGTATGTGTCTTTGTGCATATGTTTGTAACAGGCAAAAGGACACGAGATAGACACATGGTTCCTTTTGAGAATATGAATAGAATCACTTTTTAAGTCGATTTATGCATGTCCGTCCGCCTGTTTGTCCATGTTAAATTGTAAACAAAGTACAGTTCGCAGTTTTGACTCGAATTGGTTGAAATTTGGCACATCTCATTTATTTGGCCCAAGCACGAACCCTATTGAAAAATCGGTTCAGATTTAGATATAGCTCCCATATATATTTTCATTCGATTTTAGGTAAATAGTGCATATAGTGCTGTATATCCTTCGATTTGCACGAAATTAGGCACAGCATAAGTCTACAACGATGTGTGTTAAATTTCGTAAAAATCGGTTCAGATTATATATAGCTCCAATATATATTTTCGTCCAATTTAATGTAATTAGTGCACCAAAGTCCCTATATATCCTTCGATTTGCACGAAATTTGGCATAGCGTACTGAAAGCGTACTGAAATGAGTATAGATTGATGAGTGGTGAGTTTCGGGAAAATCGGTTCAAATTTCGATATAGCTCCCATATATATTTTCGTCCGATTTAAGGTAAAAAGTGGACCAAAGTCCCTATATATCCTTCGATTTGCACGAAATTTGGCACAGCGTGCTGAATTAAGTCTAGAATAGTGTGTGTTAATTTTCCTGAAAATCGTTTCAGATTAAGATATAGCTCCCATATATATTTTCGTCCGATTTTATGTAAATGGTACACCAAAGTCCCTATAAATCCTTTGATTTGCACGAAATTTGGCATAGCATACTAAATTGAGTCTAGAATGATGTGTTGTAAGTTTCGGAAAAATCGATTCAGATTTAAATATAGATCCCACATATACATATATTTTCGTCCGATCTTACATAAATGGTGCACCAAACTCCTAATGTTTGTCCGATTAACACGAAATTTTGCACAACGTATGAAATTGAGATTTGAATGACGTTATTGGGTTTTGTTGAAATTGGTGCAGATGCAACCATAGCTTCCATATGTATTTGGAACGGGTGTCTGATTGAGATTAAATTTTTAACAGTGGGGCATACCGAATTTTTCAATTTTGCTATAAATCGTTTTCCATAAATGTGTCCCATGGTACGCAGACGGCTCTAAATCTGCCTGAATGAAATTAAATTTATCATAGGTTGCAGATAGACATGAGTATGTTCCTTCGAGTGGACATTGACATGCAATTGTAAGGATACAGATGTACAATATACCCAAAGTGGTGAAGGGTATCATACAGTCGGCCCAGTCCGACTTTACTACTTTCCTTACTGGTTTATCATGAATATTGCCAAAGACATCATATACCTAAAATTCAAGGAAAACTACAAAAATAGGTAGGCCTTGAAATGGGAAATAGGTTATCTCCCGACGTAAACTTTCAAAATGCCGATACAAGTGTCTTCTAGTTTTAGGCCATATTGGTGAAAGTAATAAATTAATTCTTCGACATGTATGCAAGCTATAAAATATAGATAATTTTTCTTCCTTTTAAATATTAATGAAATTTCTTCTTATTTATTGACAACCCGACACGTTCGGACTGCCTGCCATTGACATAAATTTATATTTTTAATTGTACAGCTAATAAATTTATTAATAAGATAACAAAAAATGTTTTGTCACAATGAGTGGTGGTGGTGTTGCGACTTACCTTATATTTATGTGAATTGGCTAATGTTTGATTGTTGTTGTACTTGTTGTAGTTTTGTTGTTGCTCGAATTCCCGAACAAATTTTCTCTGACGTCTTCTTCTTTTTCTACGTTGCCGTTTCAATTCAATTTGCACAATGAAAATATTTTAATTATTCTAAATGCAAACGAACAGACACGCACACATACACATGTACACAGACATTTGGAGGAAAAACACCCACTAGACACAGTGACCGAACGACCGACAGACCGAGAGAACTATCGAACGACCGACCAATCCGGCCAACTTATTGCCAAGCCACACTTGTTGATATTTTTACCACAGTGACGTCTTTTGGCGGTAGTGGTTGTAATTTTTTTTTTTTCTTTTTTTTTTGGTTTAACTTTGCACTGGTATTGGTTGAATTTATTATTAATTTTGTTATGCTCTGTATTGCCTACTTTTCGGCGTTGCTTTGAACGCTATTGCAGTTGGGGGTAGTATAAGGTTGTAGTTGTAATGCTGATGATTATGGTATTTAGTTATTGTAGTTGTAGTTACACTAATAGCAATTTTATTTGCAATAGTAGTTGTAGTGGTAGTGATAGTAATGGTCGTTTATATCCATTCATTTATTAATTAATGAAATAATTAATTAATTTTTACGTTTAGGTTGGACCAATAAGTTAAGCTAATCACAAAGAAATAAAGATAAAAGCCTTTCGTTCATTTCTGCTGACTAAGGCCTGCTTACAACATGTTGTGTGGAGAGGTTTGTGTGTTTGTTGTCACTTGTTGGCTATACATACGTCACTTGATTTTCACAACAACGAGATTTTGATTCAGCTCACGCACTGGCACAGTTACACATACATACATCATTTGTACACACACATATATATATATAGAAAGCCTTATGCATGACACTATGCTATGCTCTGCTCTCACACACACATACACTCATAGTCCGATTAATGTTCAAGATCACGTTCGACAGAGATACACGCACGGACGAACAGACGAACAGCGAACGGTAGTTAGACCGAATATTTTTGTTGTTGTTATTATTACTTTTAGACCGTTATTACGAAGAACGAAAAGAGTAGGGGATTTTTTAATTGAAAAACGTATAACAATACACAATGATGAGTGGTTCAGGGAAGAGAGCGAGAGTAAGAGTATGGGAATTAGGAAAGAGAAATGTAATGTATTCGTTTTTTCTTGTATAGCAATTAAATAATATTAATTTCACAGATTTTTATTCTTGATTTTTTGCTTTTTTTTTGCTTAGACGTTGGCGTTTAGGGATTTCTGCTGTAATTATAATTAGATTTATAGTTTTTTGTTGTTTACATTTTTTATTTATGTTAATTGCTGTCGTTAGGCAAAAATAACGGCGAGGAGTTTATTGATTGAGATACCTGAAATGAGATAGAGAGAAAAAAATAAAGTATTAGTTGTGAGTAAGGGAAAATATATAATTAACTTAAAACCCAGTAAGCAAAGTAGTAAAGTCGGACTGGGCTATATGATACCCTTCACGACTATATGATACCCTTCACCATTTTGGGTATATTGTACATATGTATCCTTACAATTTGTATGTCAATGTTCCCTCGAAGGAACATACTCATGTCTATCTGCAACCTATGATACATTTAATTTACTTCGGGCAGATTTAGAGTCGTCTGCGTACAAAGGGGACAAATTTATGGAAAATTATGTATAGGGAAATTGATACACGCTATTCGGTACGGCGCACTGTTAAAAATGTAATCTCAATCAGACACCCCTTTCGAAATACATATGGAAGCTATGGCTGGATCTGCAACAATTTCATCCGAGTCTCAATTTGATACGATTTTCACGAAACTTAACACACATCATTCTAGGCGTAATTTAGGACGCTGTGCCAAATTTCGTGCAAATCGAAAGATATTTAGGGACTTTGTGCACCATTTGCCTTAAATCGGACGAAAATATATATGGGAGCTATATATTAATCTGGACCGATTTTCACTAAACTTAGCACACATCATTCTAGGCACAATTTAGTACGATGTGCCAAATTTCGTGCAAATCGAATGATATTTAGGGAATTTTGGCACAATTTACCTTAAATCGGGGGAAAATATATATGGGAGCTATATCTAAATCTGAACCGATTTTCACGAAACTTAGCACACATCATTCTAGGGGTAATTTAGGACGCTGTGCCAAATTTCGTGCAAATCAAATGATGTTTATGGACTTTTTGCACAATTTACCTTAAATCGGACGAAAATATATATGGGAGCTATATCTAAATCTGAACCGATTTTCACGAAACTTAGCATACATTATTCTAGGCTTAATTTAGGACGCTGTGCCAAATTTCGTGGAAATCGAAAGCTATTTAGGGAATTTGGTGCACCATTTACCTTAAATCGGACGAATTCAGAACCGATTTTCAGGAAACTTAGCACACATCATTCTAGACCTAATTCATTACGCTATGCCAAATTTCGTGCAAATCGAATGATATTTAGGGATTTTTGGCACAAATTACCTTAAATCGGTCGAAAATATATGGGAGCTATATCTAAATCAGAACCGATTTTGTACGAAACTTAGCACACATCATTCTAGGCTTAATTTAGGACGCTGTGCCAAATTTCGTGGAAATCGAAAGATATTTAAGGACTTTGTGCACCATTTACCTTAAATCGGACGAAAATATATATGGGAGCTATATATAAATCTGGACCGATTTTCACTAAACTTAGCACACATCATTATAGGCTTAATTCAGGACAATTTGCTAAATTTCGTGGAAATCGAAAGCTATTTAGGGAATTTGGTGCACCATTTACTTTAAATCGGACGAAAATATATATGGGAGCTATATCTAAATCTGAACCGATTTTTCCCAATTTCAATAGGATTTGCCCTAGTTAACCCTCTAAACTTTATTTCCGCACCAACATCAAAATGATCTTTATTTCATTTATATTTCATTGAATTACTTTAGTGGAATACATGTACGCACTAGAACACTTCGACGTTGTTAATTTCCTGGAATTTCAATGTTATTTTAATCTCCCCGACCACCACCACCACCACACCTTTTAACAAAAGCTAACAATTCTACACTTAACACAATGGTATCATAAAAGCTATTTTCATATTACCGAAAGTAAATCTTTTGGGGTATTCAAATTACAAAGTATAACATTGAGATCTTTATGACCCGGACATTAACGGCTACCAACCTGCCTGTAAACTTTCAAGTAAATGTTAATCACATTTTTTTTATTTTTATTTTTGAGCCTGGCCACAACACCACACGTCACAAGTTAGCTAACCAGAGGGAGATGGCGAGCAGAATGAAGAAATAAAATTGCATAATTTACAGTTTTTCAGGTCCATAATGTCTAATAAAATAACACGTGGAGGGCCGGGGGGAAAACACGGGGTAGCATAAAATTAAAACAACATTTTTTTGTTAATTTTTAATGGAAGCCACAAGTATGCTGTTGGCATTCATGTTGCTGGTGGCTTCATTTCCCAAAGCTGATGTTCTAATTTTTGATCTAACAGATGACTTTAAGAATTTTAAGATTTTTTGGAAAACAAATTTAAGGGCGAATAACATGAAATTGTATCGGATCCAAACAAATATAATCGCCTTTTGGGATCTTTCATTAATGACTTTCATTATTATTTGAAAATATCATTCTTATTAAAAAACCATTAAGGAAAGTAGTAAAGTCGGACGGGCCCGACTATATGATACCCTTCACCACTTTGGGTATATTCAACAGATAAATCCTAACAGACGTTGAAGGACTATTAACACGAAAATGGATCCATAAACATGTCATTCTGCAACTTATACTAAATTTTTCATTTGGTCAGATATAGGGTTGATTCTTATAATGAGAAAAAGTCATGTAAATCAATTTAAAGAATATATATATATATATAAGCTATATCAAAATCTGAACCGATTTCAATGATACATGCCAGAGATCCACTTATATTAACTACAGTTCATTGTACAAAATTGTGTGGCAATCGGACAAATTTTGGCTCTTTAGTGCACAATTTACATAAAATCGGAAGAGAAAAATATATAGGAGCTATATCTAAATCTGGACCGATTTTCAGGAAACTTGACACACATCAGTCTAGACCTAATTCATTACGGTATGCCAAATTTCGTGCAAATCGAAAGATATATAGGGACTTTGGTACACCATATACATTAAATAGGACGAAAATATATATGGGAGCTATATCTAAATCTGCACCGATTTTCAGGAAACTTAAGACACATCATTCTAGAACTAATTCAGTACGCTGTGCCAAATTTCGTGCAAATCGAAGGATATATAGGGACATTGGTACACCGTTTACATTAAATCGGACGAAAATATATATATGGGAGCTATATCTAAATCTGAACCGATTTTCACGAAACTTGGCAGACATCATTCTAAACTTAATTCAGTACGCTATGCCAAAATTCGTGCAAATCAATAGATTTCAAGGGACTTTAGTGGACTATTTACCTAAAATCGGACGAAAATATATACGGGAGCTATATTTAAATCTGAACCGATTTCTACGAAACTTGGCGCGCATCGTTCTAGACTTAATTCATTACGATTTGCCAAATTTCGTGCAAATCGAGAGATATATAGGTACACCGTTTACATTAAATCGGCCGAAAATAGATATGGGAGCTATGTCTAAATCTGAACCGATTCCAACAAAACTTGGCACACATTGTTCTAGACTTAATTCAGAATGCTGAGCAAAATTTCGTGGAAATCGAACGATATAGTGGGACTTTGGTGCACTATTTATCTAAAATCGGACGAAAATATATATGGGAGCTGTATTTAAATCTGACTGTATTCTAGACTTAATTCAGTACGCTATGCCAAAATTCGTGCAAATCAAAAGATTTCCAGGGACTTTAGTGGACTATTTACCTAAAATCGGACGAAAATATATATGGGAGCTATATCTAAATATCCGATATCTAAATGAACCGATTCCAACAAAACTTGGCACACATTGTTCTAGACTTAATTCAGAATGCTGAGCCAAATTTCGTGGAAATCGAAGGATATGTAGGGACTTTGGTGCACTATTTACCTAAAATCGGACGAAAATATGTATGGGAGCTATATCTAAATCTAAACCGATTTTCAGGAAACTTAGCACACATCATTTTAGACCTAATTCAATGCGCTTTGCCAAATTTCGTGCAAATCGATTTCAATAGGGTTCGTCCTTGGGCCATATAAGTGGCCTGTGCCAAATTTCATCCAAATCGGATCATAAATGCGACCTGTACTTTGTTCACAAAAATACATGGACGAATGGACAGACGGGCGGACGGACATGCATAAATCGACTCAGAAAGTGATTCTATGCATATTCTCAAAAGGAACCATGGATCTATCTCAATTATTTTTGCCTGTTACAAACATATGCACAAAGACATAATACCCTGTACCACAGTGTGGTGAAGGGTATAAAAAGTCAATCTTCGAGAAAGAAATGAACACCTACGAACCTGCCAATCCTGAGAAAAAAATCCTTAAATAATCTACGGTTGTAGTCCTGCCAATCTTTGAAAACAAAAGATATTAAAAATTAACTCCTAAGGTTCTACCAATCAGTAAATGGTCAATTCTATGAAAAAATTCTTAAAAATCCTAACCTATAGTCCTGCCAATCTTTGAAAAAAAATGATAAAAATCTACGCTTAATGTCTTGCCTATCTCTCAGAAAAGTATTATTAAAAAGGTCAGTCTTAAGGTCCTGACAATTTAAGGCCAATTCGGGAGGAAAAGTGTAAAAAATCCACAACTAAGTTCTTAAAAAATACACGCCCTAGGATTCAGAAAAATTTCCGCCTAAGGTTCAGCATTTGAGAAAAAACGTAAAAAATCCTCGCCTGAGTGCCAGCCAATTTTTGAGAAAATAATCTTTAAAATATGTAAATAAAATGTTGTGTTCGTGACTTCATATTCTTCTATAAAGAATACCTTGTGCTCTCCTATAATCTTTTGATATTCTACTATGTAGACCTCCTTGCCTCCTTTAATGAATATATCTTAGTATTCCGAAATGTAGACTTCTTAGGTATTTGTACATGTTGTCTTCAATATAACAAGTTCCTGAGATCATCAAATATGAAGAAATCTGGGTCTTCTATAATGAAGTCTTTCCCGTTTATTTGAGTTAAAGACTTCCTGGATTTCTATAAGAAAGACTAGTCTGTTATAATGAAAAACTCCTTCTACTATGAAGACCCTCTGGTGGTTGATAATGAAGTCTTCTTTCCTTATACAATATTGACACCCTAGCTTCCTTTAACGAATATCTCTCAGTCTTCAGTAATGTAGACATTCTAGATATTTCTACATGAGAAGTTCTTCAGATCATAAAATTTGTAGAACTCCAGGTCTTCTATAATGAAGCCTTCATCTACAAGAAGGACCTTTTGTGACCTTTAATGAAAACCTTGTGTTTTCTTTTCTAAAACAAAGTCGTCATGGCCGCCTATAATGAGGACCTCCCGGTCCTCTAATCTTCCCTCTAAGCTCCACTCCATTTTTGTCACGGATATTCCCTCACACTAAACAAAAATTCAAATATCCTACATTTTCCCTTTGGTTCAACGATATGTTTGTTGTTATTGCAATAAAATATTGTTTGTGCGAAAATCACTTTTAAAATATAAAATTTCCATTAAAAAAATGAAAAAAAAAATAAGAAAACTGAAACCAAGTTATGATTTAAATCTAGAATTTCAAAATTTCATTCCAAGAAAATCAACAACAACAACAGCTACAAAAATCCAACACTGAAAATGAACAGCCAACAATCAAATGGGGAGAGAAAAAAGCACAGCACAGTTTTACATTTTACGCTGATTTTTATCACACAAATTGTTGATGCTACCACAAGCGCACACATACAACAAGCACACACACACACACATACCCAAAAACACAGTGCCACAAACTTGTAAGCGTAACGGTATTACTTTTCATATTGTGTGCCCATCCACACCAAAAAACAAGTAGCAGCCGAAGGAGCAGCATCGGCTGCAGTAACATCATCACTTGTGATTGTGGTGGTGGTGTGTGTGTGTGTGGGAAAACAACGAGATTTTCTTTTGTTCTCCATTTTCCACTGCTAACTGTTGTTGGTGTTGTTACTTTTCTGATATAACGATGATGATGTTGATGGTGGTGTGTGTATGTGTGCCTTTTTTGTTACGAAAACGAAGATGGTGAATAAAAGAAGAAAATAAAACAACTTTAACAAGTTGTCGAAAAGCAAACACACACACACATAAATGCCTTGGGATATGGACGGGGACCGGGGATGTAAGAGGAAACAAAACAACAACGTGTTGTATGCATCCCCAATATTGTTGTTGCTGTTGTTTAACCCCCAATGACACACTCACATGTTAGTAATGGACCAAAAACGGAAAATTTGACAGACAGCTGAGATTGGTGTAGAAGACCAAAACGAGGTTGTTTTTATCATTTCGGCAAATTTCTTCAAATTTTCACTTTTTCCCCATCTGCCTCCCACAATTTATTCCGAGAATAAATAAACCAAAAGCTAGGGAAAACTTTGATTATACAAATTCACTTCAAGTGGAAAACATAGTTTTCTCCCTAGAAGGAAAATATGATTTGAACAACATTGCGATTGTCTTCCTTCCATTGGTTTATTTTTTCAGCTGTTTTCAGCGTTTGAATTTTTTCTCCCCCCTTTGGCATGTTTGCTGTTTCCAGTTTTCTTTCTATTCCCTTTGTTTGTTCCATTGTCGTTCTAATGCCTTTCGGTATTTTTTTGGAGATTGGATATTTTTTGGAGTTTTCAAAACATAAATTTATCTCTTCTCTCTCTCTCGAGGAATGTATGTGTTATGCTCTCTTTCTCTTTTTTTGGTAACTTAGTTGAAAATGGTTGTGTGTATGTTTGTGCGAGTCGTACTTTAATGAACTTTTACTTTTTTTCGGTTGGAATAAAGTGGTGTGAATTTGGTGTCCTCGCAGAAAAAACAAAGAGTCTGTGATTAAAGTGAATTGAGTATTTCAATAGGGTTTGTTTGTTTTATACATTTGATTTTTTTAACTTTTAATTGTATTCTTAAGGAAAATTGTTAAAATGTAAGATTAAAATTTTGTATTTTTTTCTTTAATTGACTTTTTGGATCAATTAAATAATGTTGGGTTATAAGATCCGATTCCCATTAATTCTGTTGCCGGATATACAATTGAAAAGCATGGTACTAAATCCATGAATTCTGAATACATATTCAACAATTAAAATATTTCTAAATAATCGCCGAAATGTCTTAATGGTGAAAATGTTGCTTCTTTTATATTGGACATGAATATCGCCTGTGGAAGTAACTATAGGAACATATATAAATCCATTATTTTTATATTAACTATAGAACTTTATTTGACATGCTTCGGAATGTCCAATTTGGGCCAAATATGCACAGTTTTGTTGTATGATTTGTCGCCATTGTAAAAGTAACTTCATAATGCCTCTCTCATAGAAGTTATCTTCTCTATTTTCGATTTTCACAAACTTCCCTAGATACCAATTTTTTATCATTAAAGAATTTTTGCAATGCAAGAACCATGAAGGAAAGTAGTAACAGACGACGCGTTTTTGTTATATACCTATATCTGAACCGATTTCAGGGAAACTTGCCAGAGACAAATTTATATCACATCAGTACGTTGTGTCAATAGGCCTAGCTATACCAAAATTCATGGAAATCGAATGATATATAGGGACTTTGGTGCACCAATTACATAAAATCGGACGAAAATATGTATGGGAGCTATATCTAAATTTGAACCAATTTTCACGAAACTTAGCACACGTTATTCTAGACTTAATTCAGTACGTTATGCCAAAATTCGTGCAACTAAAAAGATTTCCAGGTACTTTGGTGCACCAATTACCTAAAATCGGACGAAACTATATATGGGAGCTATATCTAAATCAGAAACGATTTTCATGAAACGTAGCACACATCATTCTAGACTTAATTCAATGCGCTATGCCAAAATTCGTGCAAATCTAAAGATTTTTAGGGACTTTAGTGGACTATTTACCTAAAATCGGGCGAAGCTATATCAAAATCTGAACCGATATTCACGAAATTTTGCACACATCATTTTAGACTTAATTTAGTACGCTGTGCCAAATTTCGTGCAAATCGAAAGATATATAGGGACTTTTGTACACAACTTACCTTAAATCGGACGAAGATATATATGGGAGCTATATCTAAATCTGAACCGATTTTCACGAAACTTGGCATACATCATTCTAGACCTTATTCATTACGCTGTGTCAAATTTCGTGCAAATCGAAAGATATATAGGGGCTTTGGTACACAATTTACCTTAAATCGGACGAAGATATATATGGGAGCTATATCTAAATCTGAACCGATTTTCACGAAACTTGACATACATCATTCTAGACCTTATTCATTACGCTGTGCCAAATTTCGTGCAAATCGAAAGATATATAGGGATTTTATTACACAATTTACCTTAAATCGGACGAAGATATATATGGGAGCTATATCTAAATCTGAACCGATTTTTATGAAATTTTGCACACATCATTCTAGACTAGCTAGCTGTGCCAATTATCGTGCAAATCGAAAGATATACAGGGACCGTTTACATTAAATCGGACGAAAATATATATGGGAGCTATATCTAAATCTGAACCGATTTTTTCCAATTTCAATAGGGTTCGTCCTTGGGTCAAACAAATGAGCTGTGCCAAATTTCATCCAACTCGGATCATAAATGCGACCTGTACTTTGTTTACAATTTAACATCTACAGACGGACGGACGGACAGACGGACGGACATGCATAAATCGACTCAGAAAGTGATTCTATGCATATTCTCAAAAGGAACCATGGGTCTATCTCGATTATTTTTGCCTGTTACAAACATATGCACAAAGACATAATACCCTGTACCACAGTCTGGTGAAGGGTATAAAAACAATAACAAAAATTTTTTGTAAATTATTTTTCTTCTCTTTTAAATCTTCAATTATATATGTGCAAAGTTACAAACCTTAACAAGCATTTGTATTCATTTACCAGCCCATTGAAAATCTTGAAAAATTAAAATCGAGAATGGGGGGGGTTCCCTTAAATATATAGTTTGTTTTCAAACTCATAGTGAATTTCGATGTAGAATATTTCATTCTTTGCATGAAAAGTTCCATGTTACTTGCATACGTGTTAAAAATAAAGTACTTATATGAAAAAAATGTTTATATTGTTTGCCCTAAATTAACGTCTATATATTTGGTATATGGGCACTTCCGCAAAAGGTGCAATAATAATGCTTGGCATCTCTTATTCATGTAGAGAATATTAACGTAATTCGCATAGTTTCCTCATTATTAGTAGTGATGTCTAAATTCATGTATATTTGACCGCTCTTTTGTGGCTTTTATCTCAAAAGTTAAAAACTAGAGGCTCTCAATTTTTTTACCACTTATAGTTCACTTAAAGTTCTATTTATTAGCTTATTTTATTATAAGCTTTATATAAGATACCAGCATATGCCCGCAACTTCGTTGGCGAATTTGGAAATACTGCGTATGTCAGAAAAAACAATCCACACATTAATATCGACCATAAATTAAATTTGAGTGCCATTTAGTACCAAATTTCATGGTTCGTGCTCTAAAGATTCACCCAAATCCAAATTTGATTCCATTTAGCACACATTATTTCCACAAGTACCCTCCTCAACCATCCAACAACGCTTTCTGCATACCCCGATACTACACCCCCACATTCCAAATTTCGTTGGTTCACCCACAATTCAAATTGTACCAAATTTAGTACACAGTAGTACGAATTTCCAAAACCTCCTACTTTACCAAAATATACACCTCGAATCCTGAATCCAGGTTTCAGGATTCCAAGTCTATCGGTTGACCCACAATTCAAATTGTACCAAATTTAGTACACTGTAGTACGAATTTCCAAAACGTCTTACTTACTCCAAACTTACATCCCCACAGTAATCCCAAATCCAAGTTTCAGAATTCTAACTCTATCGGTTCACCCACAATTCAAATTGTACCAAATTTAGTACACAGTAGTACTTATTTTCAAAACCTACCTTAAAGCTACACCCTCACAATGATCCTAAATCCAAGTTTCACGATTCCAACTCTATTGGTTTAGCCACAATTGAAATTGTAACAAATGTAGTACATAATTGTACCAAATTCCAAAACTTCATACATACCCCAACCCTACACCCTCACAGTTATCCTAAATCCAAGTTTCAGGATTCCAACTCTATCGCTTCACCCACAATTGAAATTGTACTAAATTTAGTACATAATAGTACGAATTTCTAGAACCTATTTCTTACCCCAAGCCAACACCCCCACGGTGAACCTAAATCCAAGTTTGAGGATTCCAACTTTATCGGTTGACCCACAATTCAAATTGTACCAAATTTAGTGCACAGTAGCACGAACTTTCAAAACTTTCTACATACCCCAATCCTACATCCCCACAGTCATCCTAAATCCAAGTTTCAGGATTACAACTTTATCGGTTAGTACCAATTTCCAAAACATCCATAAAATCAATCTGACTCTAAATTGCATGATGCTAGCTCTATTGGTTCACCCAAATTCAAATTGTACCAATTATAGTACGATTTAGTACTTTTCGTACACATAATTAACAAATTTCCAAAACTACGTACCTATCCCAATCCTACACTCCGACGGTAATGTTAATATCAATTTCCAGGATTCTAGCTCGATTTGTACCTATAAATTAAATTTGTACCAAATATATTACCATATAGTACTTTTCTTACACATAAGTACATGCTTTCAAAACAATGTCCTTAAATGGACCCTACTTCTCAACCTTAATGGGAATAATCACTTCGTTCAAGAACATATATCGAACATTTTCTGCAAATATGTTTTTCACCCACCAAGAACTTCGATGAGAAAAATTTTAATCAAATTTAGCGTCTATGTCCAAAAATGGTCTATATCGAAAAAAGGGTCGGAAACCAATAATTAGCCTTTTCTATTGGAAATGTGTCAAAAGCATCCGACATTCGAAAACCGGGGCTGATCCTCTATATGCGGGCTTTGTCAAAAAAAGAACGATAATTTTCAGCACAGACATATGCCAGTCAACAAAAAGCCCGAATGTTAAATTAAGTCACTTTGGTGGGAATACGCGCCAAACACTTTAATAGTAGCGATACCAACTCGCAGCTAAATTGGTATGAAAATCTTAAAAATACCGGAAAAACTGGACTGATATTGATAATTTTTGTTGAGAGGATGTGACACCTCATGAAATATAAAATTACAACCAATTCGGTTGAGAAACGTGTCTAAATCCATAAAAATACCGAATAATGGAGGGCACCGAATAATAATATGGGAGCTAAATCTAAATCTGAACCGATTTTTCCCAATTTCAATAGGGTTCGTCCTTGGGCCAAATAAATGAGCTGTGCTAAATTTCATCCAATTCGAATCAAAACTGCGGCCTGTACTTTGTTCACAATTTAGCATGGACAGACGGACATGCATAAATCGACTCAGAAAGTGATTCCATGCATATTCTCAAAAGGAACCATGGGTCTATCTCGATTCCTTTTGACTGTTACAATCATATGCACAAAGACATAATACCCTGTACCACAGTGTGGTGAAGGGTATAAAAATCCTAGGAGAAATAACAATGTATAGACAGATAAACATAAATCGACATAGAATTATATTCCGATGAAGAATATATACTTTATGGTATCCGGCGAATATTTGAAGTTGTTGCAAATGGAATAACAAATTAAATACACACTCCACCTTATGGCGAAGGATATAAAAAATAGATAAAATAGTCCACTTTGTTAAAAAGCATCCGTATTACGGTGGTACCGTAATATTGTATTTCTTTTATTTTGGGACCGTTTTCAGCCGAATAGGCGGTAGTTTATGGGTTCACTTTATATTGTATTCCTCATATAACGATACTTCCTCGTTTTTCAATTTGGTTGTAATTTATATTTTGGATTATGATTGGGCAGAAAATCTCCCTACTAAAAATTAATTTCGGTATAGCATACTTTTGATATTTTGAGGTCTTAAACGGAATATACATTAGAACTTTTTATCGGGTTATCCTACTTTATGAGGATTTATTTGACATATATGCAAATCTGGTTATATGCAAATCTGGTTAGGGCATTATATCTCCGAATATAATATTATTTTATTTTCACAAAGTCGGGATTCAACCATTATCCGATTATCATTCCACAAAAATGTTTGTATCGTGTAATTTCTAGAAAAAATGTATAATTTTGTATTTAGGGAAATTTAGGAAAAAATAGAAATTTTGAACCCAGATCAATATGATCCTATTGTTTTTTGAATTGTTTTTTATTTAATTTCCAAACAAATGTTCTTCGAAGTACAAACGACACACACGCACCTTCTAACGTGATGAATTAAAATAAAACTCCTTGTATTTCAAAAATTCGAAACGTCGCCAAACACACATACATACACTAACACACTCGAAATATACTCAAATTGTAGTTTATAACATTTTTTTTTTTGTCATTCACACTAGTTGATCGCTTTGTTTGGTTGTTCGGTTGGTTGTCTGTCTGACTGTGTCATTGCACACAGTACGAACGCACGAAGAAAAGAAAGAAGTCTTCTTCAAGGTTGGTTTGTTTGGAATTGCTTTGCCTTTGTTCTCCATACACATCCATCCATATAGCCTTAAAGTATGCTATGACTTTTTTCTTTACATTTCGTTTCGTTTTTTTTTTTGTATTTTTTGTTCTATGGAATTTTATTTATTTTTCTCGCACTTAACCTCTTTGCGGTTTCTTTTTATTCTTCTTTATGTTGTTTGTTGCTCTGAGCTCCCTTAAGTATACTTGAATTTTGGTACTTCAAATGGGGGGAAGGTAGGGGGCGAGCGAATGGGTTTTCATCTAAGACTTAAAGTAGATTTAAGTTGTTCAGCTATTTCAGCGCGTAATAAATTAATTCTGACTTAGAAGGAGGATAGGATTTGGTGATGTACACTCTGTCTATATGTGAATGTACTGAGTGGGGTCTAACACAAAATTAGCAGATATAATTTTTAGAAGCAATTTTTTTAAATTTATTTTTTTAATTTTATTTTTTTGAATTTTTCTGCACAGCTTGTGTTGTGGTTAAACCCACATTTTAAAACTTTTTTTTTTTAATTATGCTTTGATTCGATTTTTTTGTGTTTCATTAAAAAAAATTAATATTTTTTGTACGAACCTTTTTTTTTCTTTTTTAATTCTTAACACCAAGAAATATGCTCTAATTTGTATTCCTTATTTTTGCTGTAACTAAAAGTATGCAATACTTTACACTCACAAAACAAATTACTGTATATAGCTATGTATGTGTGCGTGTGAATGTGCTGGAATAGCAAAACTTAACACGTATAATTGCCTTAATTGAATGAACTCTTCTTGGCAATGTTTTGTTGTTCGTCACTGTTTTCTTTGTTGTTGTTGTTTTTGTTATTGTTGTATTTGTTTTTTATATTTTTTGTATATTCTGCTTAAAACTTCGTTGACTGAGAAATGATGGCACTAGAAATGGCGTTGGCTGGTTAGTGTTGGTGACGAAGATGACGATGGTCGTAATGGTAGCTGTGGTGGTGATGCTGCTTCAATGCTTGGTTCGACTGGTGGTGGTGGTAGTGATGTTGGTTTCTGTTTTATTTTTACGTCACAGACTCAGCAGCCGCCACTCTGCTATACATAACAATAACCTTAAACATTCAAAACGTTTGTGAACGCACTCACTCACTCACACACGCACACTGCCATCATCAGAGATACGTACGCACTCACACTTGTACACTTAACCACTTTCGCATGGAAGCACACTTGCTTAACTTGCACACAGGATTTATATATCAATTTCTTTTCTATTTTTATAGCCTACTTTAAGGCTTTCATTTATTTTCCAAAAAAAATTCTTTTTTTCTCGTTTTCGCACAAAAATTAACTTTCACTTTTGTTGTTGCTTTCCTCAATATTTCTTTTCGCAATTTTTTTTTTTCTTTCTTTGTTTTCCAACTCTGTTGCAAAAAAAATGTATTTTCACTCTTCTTTGTGGTATTTTATCTTTTATTTGATTTGGTTTTTTCCTCGTTACGACCGTACCCTGACACGCAAAACATCGGTTTCTTAGGTTTTTTCAATGGTGACCCGTCTATGTGAGGCTGCTATCAGCGACTGATTTGTTGTCAGGCATCTGTACGTTTCGCAGGAAATCCAAACAGCATGCTCTTGCTCTCTCCATAATACTCACTGGCAACACTCAGTCTCCCTCTCTCGCTGTCTCAATTTATATAAAGAAAAAAACATCTCTTGCATCAAGTCTCCACAAGTAATTCCTTTACTTCTCGCCCCACACATTAACCTGCACCCTTATCATACAACAACAACAATTGGCAATGCTTTCTGTTTTTCCACCCTCTCTTCTTCGTGAACATTCAACAGTCATTAAACTTTCAAAATATCACACAATCTAAACGAACGTGTGCGTCTATGTTTGTGTGTATGTGTGCTTGTTTGCTTTCTATTAAAACGGACAATGACAAGAGAGCGTGCAGGCAAATGAGCGGCATCTTAAAGGAATTCTCCAAACATGTTATTATCTCTCTCTCACTTGTGATAACTTTCCAATGCCTTTTCTGCTATTTTCTTATATCTCTTCATTTATCTCTGGTCTTCTTTTTTGTATCCTTATTTTGACATTTAATTTTAGGTTAGTGGTTACTTGTTAGCCATAATAATATCACACATATGGTTGGATGAATGGATGTCATACACACACACACACACTCATGCACATGTTTACTCCGTTTAACACCAACTGACATCTGGCGTTGCTTAGCAATAAATTAGTGAAGTATCCTCTTGATGTAGAAAGCGAAGGGGAGAAATGTGATAAATACCTAAACATATGAAACAAATGCAAAGAGGTTAATTCCAATTTGCTTATTGTTAGGATTTATTGGCTTAGGAAGAAGTTTGGAAAGGTGTCCATAGTAACAAATCTCTTTATTTTGCGGACACAACAGCAACATGAATAAATTAATAACATATGAGAAAAGGAAAGAGATGCGTTACAATTAGGAATAAAGTAATTATTGTTGATAATATTACTTAACTTTATATAACAATAATTTACAATAAATCACACTGAATTTGGATATTGCAAAATAAAACTAATTTTTTTTATGAAAGAAAATGCCAGTAAAAAATAAACAAATCATAGTTATTAATAAGTAATCCTCCTTCTCTTCTATTATCTCTATTTATCAAAATAATTTTTTATTTTTCCGTTATCGCTATTTTTGTTTACGATAGCATAACAATTGTTTCCAATTGGATGGCTAAAAAGGAAACATCTGGTTTTGCTACTTTTGAGTTTAACGAATAAAAGTGTTGCCAACTAATTAGTATTAATTTTTGATTAAGTGATGCCAATGCTGCAAGTTAGTTTCCTCGTTGATATTCACGTGTAGATGGAGCTTCATATAAAGTAATAACCGTAGAATTGGCTTATAGGTCCCTAGGCTACGTTTTTTAATGTCACAGAAATTAAATGTCACAGAAAGTAAAGCATATATGAATTTTTATTTATAAATTCATATTTAAATTAACATTTTAGTTATTTTTCATTCAAAATGCCGTTTTTTAGTTATCAATACTTATTTATGGGTTATTATAAGCACTTTTTAACATAGTGTTGTCACACATTTTTTTCGAGAAATTAAGGAAAAATAGAAAAATTAAACATTACAAAATTAATAAAAATATTTTCCGATTTTTTATATTGTTTTCAATTATTTGATTTATATATAAAGTTTTTGTTTTAATTAGAGCAATATTACCATATTTAAACTAAGAAATTGGATATATTATCAGTTTTCGGAATTCATCAAATCGATCAGAAACGATTCCGATTCCGATCGTGTTGAAACCATTTCGATCGGAATATTTGAGATGACTGATAGAACAAAGATATACTGGCATGTCACATGAAATGAATTCCGATCGAAAGTGGAATTTATACCGTTTTTATCACGTTAAAAAACGAATTTTTTTCTGAATGATGTAAAGAAAATGTTCTGTTTATTTAAAAATTCACATTTAGTCCCAATTTAGATTAGGCGAGTTTACTTGCGGCAAGTTTTTGTTTGCTGGAGAGAGGCAAGGGGAATAGAAATTAATAGAATAGAATTAAAAAAAATTGTTACAAACTGTCAAAAAATATTTTTGAAACGAATTGCCTTGTATAGACGCATGAAGCAAGTTCAAAAGATAACGATTAGAATGAATCCAATTTGTTCATAATTTTATTATTGACAACATTCAGCTATCAAAATTTAAATGAAAATATTTATTACAAAATGTTAAATATTTTGAAGTTCCCTTCCTCTATAATCTAAAAGTATAAGTTGTAACATCTATAGTTATATCTTAAGAACAATATTAACCAAAAAAAATAAGACATTTATTTACAGTAATTATACATTTTCAATTTTTTAAAAAATATGGCATTCGACATGCATAAAATTTTATGGAATTTATTTTTCAAACCATTTGAAATTGATAAATGAGTTCCATATTAAAAAGGGTTGCCAATAATAATTTCTCAAATGAGACTACCTTCTGTAATTATGCCATGGCCACAATATGAATAAAATTTAATTTATAAGTTGTCCTACCTTAAATAATTGTACCATGGGTGTATTTATCAATTGTTGTGAAAATATCCATACCTTTTATTATTATTCCGTGATGTTAAGTAAATAAAAAGAGCACGATTTAATCCTCTAACTTTTAAAACTACTTTTAAATTCGTAAGACATTTTCCACAAAATAAATTGTACACAAATGGAGACAAAATCAACCGACTGCCATACGTAACTATGAAAGATTTACATTTAGCGTTGCCAACTAACAAATATCAACACTAACTTTTACAAGTTGGCAACATTTATAATTTCAACGAATGTTGCTGAATTACAGGGTTGTATTGTGTATGTCTCTAATGTTGCCATATTATTTGATACATAGAAGAAAAACTGGGATTGCTGCCAATGTGATGCCATATTATGCAAACTAATCGGCAAACGGGAGGAATACAAAGAAACTAGAAAAATCCATATAAATCAGATTCCATTCAATATTTTTAACTTGTTATCTTTTGTCAACAAAGAAAAAACAAAAATTTTGAGAGCAATGTTCAGCTTTACAACGTTATCAAAAATCCAAATATTTCATATTCATTTTGAAATATTCATATTTTCTTTATTTTGTCAACAAATGAAAAAAAATACGTTCTGTCATAGTTGAATTTTTTTCAACTTTAAAAATTCGTACGTCGACGTATTTCGGTAACATTCATATAAATACATGTGTTTTACTTTTGAGGTGAATAACGTCGAACGAGCTAGTGGAATTTTAGGTAGGTCTGTTAGAAATTAATTTAGTTTAGTTTATTAAAAATCGACATACATAAAGGTTTATGGAATTTATATTTCATTACATTTGAAAATGATATATGAATTCCAAATGAAAAAGAGTTGCCATCATCAAATTCTTAAATGAGACTACCTTCTGTAATTATGTCATGGCCATGCGATTGAATTTTGAATTTAATTGAAATGTAAATCATTTGTTATACATAGCTTTCGTCTGAATGAAATAAATCTATTGTGGGCAAGGGAAACATTAAAAGTTTTACCCAACTGGAAAGAACTTTTTAACCTCACAGTGACAAATATCCACCGGTATTATTTACAACTTAATTGCGATTGAAATTCAATTTACACTTTACGCGCAAGTTTGCTTATTTAGATAGCCATCGTAAGATTTTGAGATCATGAGACGCCACACAGCTATTGTCCATAGAAAATTAGTACTTCAACATACAGAACTAGGAAAATCTCTGCGGAAAATCGCCGAAATACTCAATCTGCTGTCAAAAAAATATATTGAGGCACAAAAGCGAGAATCGATTTTGCCAAACAAGCCGAAAACCAGCGAGAAAAATGTTCAATATAAGAGACGAAAAGTGGTTGCTCCGACAAGTGGCCGGTAATCCAAAGCTAAGTGACCTAAATTTTCTGAAATCACAGAGAAATATATGGAAAAGAAATGTAACCCAGAAATAATTCGAAGAATTTTGTGTGATCATGCACTCAAAAAGCCATTCATAGACCCCTCAAAAACAGGAAAATCCGATTGGTGTTCATTCAGGAACACGGAAAATGGATTTTGAATTTTTAGTAATCCGTTATTTGTGCTGATGAAAGCAAATTTAACTTCTTTGGTCGGGCTGTGAACCCTAAGCACACAATTCAGACTTTAAAGCAGGAAGGAGGCTCTGTAATGGTATGTGGCCGTATGAGCGCTGCTGGAGTAAGAAATCTCGTTTTTATTAACCCTTTGAGCACCGAATTTTTTCCGTAATCATAGAACAATTTTCTGTTCACAGATTTAATACAACTATCCTAGATAGGATATGGACAAATTTTGACATCGCTACATCCTTGCATTCGGGAGATACAGTACATTCTTTCTGAAAAATATAAGCCCAATATCAAGAAAACCAAATGCAAAATCGACGAAAAAATAATTTTTAATTATTCTCTATATTCTGTTTTACAAGAATGAAAAATAATTCTGACGGCAGAGTTCGTATATTTCAAATATGAAGCGATTTAAATAATTTGGACTGTATACACAAATTAGTACTGTACACATTTTTGCCCTCTTCTCCATATTAAAAAGCTCATAACTTTACCAAAATTTTGAATTTTGTAGATTATTCTTGTGATATGTGTCGTCCATAATCAGGCCTTGACGTATGCAGTATAAAGTATATATATCTACTAGCAGTATATTAAATATTAGCTCTAAAACATTTTGTTGGCTGTGGGCAACATTGGGCCATAAAGGGTTAAGTGGCCCACACACGTCAAACATGTACGTTCGATCGGTGTGAATCGAAGCAATGTTTGACGTGTGTGGTACGGTGTTCACACCAATTTGCCGGTGCGCACACCGATCGAAAGAAATTTTTTTATTTTTCGTTGTGCGACGCGCACATGTTTGACGTCTGTGGCCTGGTGTGTGGATATTTTCTCATTTGTTGCGAAATTTCGTGGAGTGCGGATCAGCGGACAAATGCAATACATATGCATTTGGAAGATTTTTTGATGTTTTTTACACATATTCTACTGTGTAGCAAATAAAAATGTTTTTTTCCCGGAATAAAATAAAAATATTTAATACATTTATATTAAATAAAAATATTTCGTCTTTTTCCGTCATCACTATCGCGGTCCATCTTCACGCTTCAAAAATAAATATGAAATGAAGTTTAGTGGATTCGTTTGACGTGTGTGGGCTAGGAGCTTCACACCGATCGAACGCACATGTTTGAGGTGTGTGGCCCACTTTAAAGGAATTGTGGATAAGATTTTTTATTTAAATATTATAAGCGCATTTAAAATGTTGTACTGAAAAATTGGGGACATTTTTTTACATTTTAAACTCCTTGTACATTAGAACTTTTTACCGGGTTAACCTACTTTATGAGGATTTATTTGACATATATGCAAAGGAAATGACAATTGAAACCCACTGGGTTAACGAAATCCGGTTAAATGTAAACGTACTATTATCAAGATAATGACTCCAAACAGAAGTCGCACACCCGCAATTTAATATTTTGAAAAATGTAAGACAAATATTCAAAAATTCAGTTATTTAAAAGATGAATTTTACAACGTGCGTAAAAAAATCTATGATTTAAACGACATGTACACTAGAACTTTTTCACCGGGTTAACCTACTTTATGAGGATTTATGTGACATATATGCAAAGGAATTGACAATTGAAACCCACTGGGTTAACGAAACACGCTTAAATGTAAACATACTATTATGGAATAAATCAGTATGCAAATAATTTTCTCAACTAGTATTTGAAAAGAAGCTCTGACATTCCAATATTTGTTAAGGTTTTAATATAATATTTCAAGTAAATATGTTGTTGCATTTGTTTTTTATTTATTTTGACATACAAGAGCATTTGCCCTTTCTTATTATGATACTTATTTCGTTTAAATTCATTTGATTTTTTAATTACTTCTTATAGAACCTGCAAGAATTTACAAATTTAATTTGTTTTATATTCAATTTATATTTAATGAAAATACATACACACCCTTTACTCCTTACCCTCTTTTGTTATTGTTTTCCTTTTTATGTTAAATATTAATTTACCTACGTCTACAGTTTATTTTAAATACATATCCTTTTATAAAATAACACAAAATTCACCTAATAATTACCTTACACCCAAAATTCCCTCATCACCATATGTTTCCACAACGATCTGGCAACACGAAAAAACTTAACGCTGTGGCTGAATTGCGTGCTGACATAACTTAACGTCAATGGGAAAATGAACGAATCAGCACCACAAGTCAACCATCTTTGCAAGTATTACGTCTAGAGAGGGCTGGGTGTATAAGAAGTAAATCCGTTTTTTCTGCAAGCGACAAGAAATAAAAAGTTAATTTTAAGTCAAAATGTCGATGATTTCTGCTCGTTTGGCTACATCTGTGGCCCGCAATTTGCCAAAGGCCGCTCAACAGGTATTAATTTAAACAAATTGGATAAAGCAAAAAAAAAACAATTGAAACCAGAAAAAATTATAAAAGAAAAAATGTGCAAAAATTTCTTTGCCGACAACCGACGACGAGTGTGTGAAAAATTCCTGTAAAGAGAACGTGAAAATAGTTGTGCAATCAAAAACTCAAAGACCAAACCCGAACACAACGCAATGTAAAGTGATTTTAAAGTAACTTTCAACAATTAAAAGTGCAGTTTTGTAAATTTTTCATGGATTTTTAAAGATTTGCCGATAATGTTACGCAACCTTTGGTTAGGTTTATTGGCTGGCTGATGAGTGAGTGGCATTGAGTTTAAAAAAAGTTGGAAAGAGTAAAGGAGCTTAGTTGATGGAAAGAAGTGTTGTGAAAAGTTATATAATTTAAGAGTTTTAATGATTTTTCCCCTCATTTGGAGGAAAATTCTAAGCACAGTTTATAAGTTTCCTTTCAAGTTACATAATGTTCAAGAAGACAGCTAAAATTTTTGCGGCACTTTTCCCCCTCTTCTTCATTAACGGCCGCTCGGCTCTCTTCCATTGATTCTTTTGCTCTCTCCATGTCACTCTCACAAATGGCCCGGTTCTTGTGTTGTTTTTCTTTTTCTCAACTAACTCAGCTGTCAAAAATCACATAACTGCCAAGAGAAAACGAAAAATGCCTACATTCGTCGTGTTGAGGTTAGGTTATGTCCACATTTACATTTTATGGAAAATATCGATACATTGTTGGAAAAATGTAAACTTTTAAAGAAAATATTGATTTTTTCTAATCAGAGTAAATCATTACATTGTAATTTTGCAAATTTTATTGCAGTTTTTTTTTCTTCTCTGTTATGTATCAGTGGTGTGCTGCGAGTGTGTTTGTTGGTTGTGTGTGTGTGTGTCGGAATAGAACACAACCAACAACTGCATGTGCTGCCATATTTTTTTTTTTTACTGCTGCTAATGGTTATTCAACTACCAGATTAGACTTTTTTCGGTCAAATCTTACATAAGTGTAATTTATTTGTGAATATTCCATAAAATCTATGAAGAAAATGTTTGCAATTACTTGTAATTTATCGGAAAAATTGTAAAATTTTTGCACATTTTTTGTATTTACTTATTTTTTGGCAATAATTTTAGTTTGTAAGAAGCCGGCATTAACATTGTTAATAATCTTAAAGATCACTCACTCATCTAAATTTATAACATTGAAGCCATTGTTATGATTTTTATACAATTTAATTTATTTTCTTGGCACTTGACCAGAAGTTTTTACTTAGTTTTTTTTTTAACTTTTTCCGGTATCTTATTGGATTATGTCACATTGCATGGGGCAAATAAGAAAGAAAAAACATGCCCCCAATGTTCTTCCCCATAGTTGATGAGTACTTTGTGCCTACTTCCAATAAGTTATTCTAGAATAAAAGAAATATTTTTCCAATAGGGGCGAATTAAAATAAAATCTGTCTGGAATTTATTTATTATTATTTGTTTTTTTTTTTTTTTTTTGAAATTATAATAAATTAGGGAATATTTCATATGATTTCGACATAGTATTTATCATTTTTTTTATAAATTTAATAAAATCTATATTTTTTTATAAAACAACAAACTAGCATTACCCCAGTTTATTTTAGAATAACAAAACATTTAAATTTTATGTTGAGGGATTCATGAAATGCTAGATTTGTTTATTACATACCTATGTAGGTACCATGATAGGTACATCCTGAAATGTTTTTTCTGAAAAATATACACAATTTAATGACTAACAATTACTTATATTCCGATTTATAAAAAATTTAATATTAATTTATATATACTTCACATACGATAGATATAAATTGACAACGCCTATTTTATAGTCTACAACCCGTTTTCTACTCCTGTCCATAAAACAAATTCAACAGAAGCACTTTATTTTGGAGAGCTAGAATATAAATCCAGCCTTTTGTGACCTTTTTTAAAAAAAATGAAATTCATTAAATAAATTTTTAAATTAATGTTAAGTATTTTCAATAGAACAACGATTAACTCTTAAAATAAACTACATATTTTCTACAACGACTTTCAACAAAAAATCGTTTGTGACACTATGGTTCGATTGTGACACTATGGGTGTCTTAAAGTTCACATCCTCCTCACGTGGAGGAGGAGGATGGGAACTTTGAGTTATATTACTTTGAGTAAGATATTTCGTAAAAACCTACCTAGGTGCATCATAAGTCTCCCTTTTTTTGTCCGAAAGGTTGCCATATAATATTTTTATAACCTTCACAACTATGTTGAAGGGGTATTGTAGCCATTGTGTGGCCTAAGAGTTTGTAGCAACGCCAAATATTGGTCCGTCCTAGACCAACATTTACTTCCGAAGGGCATAGATTGAAGAAGTTGGCATTATATTCAATATATATCCTTTATATTGATACCAATTATAATGTTGTGTGTGCTCCGATATAAATACTTACAGGGGTTTAGTATTACCATTACCAGACTAGAGCGAAATGAAATCACCCTATATCGCAAGCGAACTTATTGATAAGTTTTGTCCGATCCATCTAATAATATTTAGCAACAATACTAACATTTATGTTGACTTCTTGTGTGAATATTTTTCCCCCAAGAAAGTATTTTCTAAAACATTGTGGACATATATTCATATTATAATATTTCAAAATAATGAAATTAGTTAATTTTTTTATTATATCTACTGTAGAATTACTCTAAAAGAAAAATAACATGCATGAATTATTAATTCAAAATTTTCTTACATTCTGTAGATAAATACTGCTTTATATTGCACGCCACAAGCGCTTGTTTTCTTCCACCCCAAATATCCTTTGGCATGTGCACTGTGCGTCAAATTTGAATTACAGCCTCATTTGATGCAATTTTTTTAAACTTGCCAAAATTAATTTGTTGGCAAACTTTTATTCATTGATTTAGTCACATCAAGACTTTATCAATTGTATAGGAATTGTCACAATTGCAAATATAAAATGCAATATATTAAATAATTCCCTTAAACTTCAAATAGAAATATATCCTTTTGATAATCCCACTCCCCTTAGCACAGCATGCCAGTAGAATATCTGAAAAGTATAAACATTCTATATAACAAAATGTAGTTTACTACGAATTTCGTAAATGCTTTAAATTTGCACGCCAAAAAAACGCTTGTTTCCACCTGAACTTCCTTTGGCAAGTGCACTCTGCGTCAAATTTGAATACAGCCTCATTTGATGCAATTTTTTAAACTTGCCAAAATTAATTGGTTGGCAAACTGTTATTCATTGATTTAGTCACATCACGACTTTATCAATTGTATAGGAATTGTCACAATTGCATGTACAAATTAAATGTAAAATTAGAAATAAATCCTTTACTCTAACCTCAATTAGATATATTTCCTTTTAAATCCTTTCCCTCAAACATTTCATGCCAGTAGAATTGTAGCAATATCTTACAATTATTTAAAAACTCTCCCCAATAATTATATCTGTAGATGTAGTTCATTGCCTCATATTCCTAACCTCAAACCTATATTTCCCAGAGTTTCTATCAAAAGTGATAAAATTACCCCTCTTTTCATCCACAAAATCTCTTCAATCTTTAGCAAGTAGAAAATTTAGAAATGCTTTTAATAATGCTTCTTCTGTGTTTTCCTAACCTCAAAATTCAAACTCTGTAATTTCTTTAATAAAATATATATTTTCGTAGATAGTATGACCGATAGTAGTATTGATTCTAAAATATCTGCCTTCTCTTTTTCTAAAACGTAAACATTCTGAATGTAAACTTTTCATAGTATGTCAGCTGTGTAATTTTTTTCTAATTGTTACAGTAGAGATAATTTAACATTTATTATAACAACAAATTGTCCATGCCAGGACTTACGTAACAAAATACATACGATAGACAGTGTATATTTTTTAGATTACCTTCACTTTAATACATCACAAATCATCTGTTCCATAGCTTAGAATACACAATCGTAACCAAAAACCCTCTGTTTCCTTCATTAAAAAAACTTTTACTAATTCGATTCCCTTTTAACCAAAACAAATTTCTAGATCGCTGCCAAAGCCGCTTACCCAGCTGCAACTCTAGCTGCACGTAAACTCCATGTCTCCAGCACACAACGCAGCGCTGAAATCTCTTCCATTTTGGAAGAACGCATTATGGGCGTTGCCCCCAAGGCCGATTTGGAAGAGACTGGCCGTGTGTTGAGCATTGGTGATGGTATCGCTCGTGTCTATGGCTTGAACAACATCCAAGCCGATGAGATGGTAGAATTCTCCTCCGGTTTAAAGGGTATGGCTTTGAATTTGGAACCCGATAACGTTGGTGTTGTCGTCTTCGGTAACGATAAGCTCATCAAGCAAGGTGATATTGTCAAGCGTACCGGTGCTATTGTCGATGTCCCCGTCGGTGATGAATTGTTGGGCCGTGTCGTTGATGCTTTGGGTAACGCTATTGATGGTAAGGGTGCCATCAACACCAAGGACCGTTTCCGTGTCGGTATCAAGGCCCCCGGTATCATTCCCCGTGTCTCTGTACGCGAACCTATGCAAACTGGTATTAAGGCCGTCGATTCCTTGGTACCCATTGGTCGTGGTCAACGTGAATTGATCATTGGTGATCGTCAAACTGGGTAAGAGATAAACACAGGGAGAAAAAGAAAATCATTATTTAAAGAAAACCAACAATTTCATTGTAATTCAATTATTTTTAACTTCTTTTTTCGCCCCACTCTCTCGACGTACAGCAAAACCGCTTTGGCTATTGATACCATCATCAACCAAAAGCGTTTCAACGATGGTCAAGATGAATCCAAGAAATTGTACTGTATCTACGTTGCCATCGGTCAGAAGCGTTCCACCGTCGCCCAAATTGTCAAGCGTTTGACTGATGCCGGCGCCATGGACTACTCCGTCATTGTCTCCGCCACTGCCTCCGATGCCGCTCCCTTGCAATACTTGGCTCCCTACTCTGGCTGCGCCATGGGTGAATACTTCCGTGACAAGGGCAAGCACGCCTTGATCATCTATGACGATTTGTCCAAACAGGCCGTCGCCTACCGTCAAATGTCCCTGTTGTTGCGTCGTCCCCCAGGTCGTGAAGCCTACCCCGGTGATGTCTTCTACTTGCATTCCCGTTTGTTGGAACGTGCCGCCAAGATGTCCCCCGCCATGGGTGGTGGCTCCTTGACTGCCTTGCCCGTCATTGAAACCCAAGCCGGTGATGTATCCGCTTACATTCCAACCAACGTCATTTCCATCACTGACGGTCAAATCTTCTTGGAAACTGAATTGTTCTACAAGGGTATCCGTCCCGCCATTAACGTCGGTTTGTCTGTATCCCGTGTCGGTTCCGCTGCCCAAACCAAGGCCATGAAACAGGTCGCTGGCTCCATGAAATTGGAATTGGCCCAATACCGTGAAGTAGCTGCTTTCGCCCAATTCGGTTCCGATTTGGATGCCGCTACCCAACAATTGTTGAACCGTGGTGTTCGTTTGACTGAATTGTTGAAGCAAGGTCAATACGTACCCATGTCCATTGAAGATCAAGTAAGTATTTGGAGAAGAGATGAGCCTCCTCACCCACCCATTGAAAAAAAAAAAAAATTATTAATCACACCCACACACTTTTTTCCTTCTGCCTTAGGTTGCTGTTATCTACTGTGGTGTCCGTGGTCACTTGGACAAGATGGATCCCGCCAAGATCACCAAGTTCGAAAAGGAATTCTTGCAACACATCAAGACCTCCGAACAAGGTCTTTTGGACCAAATCGCCAAGGAAGGCAAGATCTCCGAATCTGCCGATGCTAAGTTGAAGGAAGTCGTCACCAAATTCTTGTCCACCTTCCAAGGTTAAACAGCATCAACAAATAAATTCACACAATAACCTACCATCGTCATTTAAGTAAAAAACGCGTAGTTTTAACAACAACCAAAGCTACCTTGCATACACACACCAATACAACAACAACACACAGTGTGTTCCATCATCGGTGTCGTCTCACGTTATTCTTGTAATTTAAAATATAAAATATCGTTAAACGATTTCACTTAAGGCAAAGAAAAAACACAGAAACGTTAAAGCAGATTTAGAAACAAACACTCTTTTAAAAAGAATGAATGAATGAAAAAATAGTCACTTGCTAAAACAACAAACAAACAAAACGTTAAGTTAAACAACATTGAATAACAAACAATAAAATATAAAAAACTTATAAAAATCGAAATTTCCAAAAAAATCTTAAAAATTTCCACAAAAAACTTTCGTTCATGTTTTCCTTATTCTACTTTGTTATTATACCACCCACCCAGCAATGCCCCCTGAGCAGTGGCGGCAGAGAGATAAAAACACGAGGGCTCGAATGATGCGAAATCGAACAAAGGCCAACAACATTTTGGAGAATTCTTTACCCCATCCCTCACACTAACATCATAAACAAGATCTATGAGAGAGCGCGCCTAAACGAGGGGGCAGGCGAAGTATTTCTTTTCACAAATGTTGTTAGCCGACGATTTGGATTTTTGTTTTATTTCCCCAAAAAAAAAAAAACTCGACAGTTCGTTTAAAACGAATTTATTTAAAAATGTTGCTTTTTTTAGAAAGAAATGAAAAACAATTACTCTTACAATAAAGATTGAAAAACAAATTTATATATTAAATAAAAAAATATAATTACATCATATGTGGAGCATGTGGATGTTAAAAATTAAAAACACATTAAAATTACTACTGATAAACGATAATAAATATAATGGAATATCCTTAAAGTTAAACAAAAATTACACCACTCTAAAAACTTTGTGTTTTTATTTTAAATGTTTTTTTTTTCAAGATAAATTTCTAGAATGTTATATGAGGGTGTTTGATAAGCGTGTTCTCTTACGTAAACAAAAGTGTGTGTGTTTAAATGATAATATATTTTATCAATAAGCAATTCAGCAAATGTAGAATAAGGACAAACATGGAATATAAGGTGTTAAACATCGGGAGGGCTTTGGTGATTTGGGAGGATTTTAAAAAGAATTGCATCGCACACAATATACGAAATTTATGTGTTTGTAGTCTTGTGGGGCTAGCTGAATTTCATAACAAGATCATCGGATGTGTGAAGCGATTGATCATTTTCAACACCGATGGTTGGGGCTTTTCTAATATTTGGATTTAATTTGATTTTCTGCGAGGAGTGTTTCTAACTAAGAACACAAACCCCCAAATAAGAATTCTTTTGGAAGCCTATTTGGCGGGAAAATATGGCATATATTTTTTGACGCACTAAGGACTCATATCCTCAAATTGGAAAATTTGAATAAAATGTTTAAATTTAGTTTCTTTTTTTTTTGAAAACAAGTGGGGGTTTCTAGTAAAAAAATTACACAAACTAGAACGAATCTATTGCCTTGGGAGAAGGACAACAATGTCGTAATCGTAATCAAAGTACTTCAAAACTTTCATACAGTAGATATCGAATATAAGGACATCTCATATAAGAAAAAATCGCATATAAGAAAGATTATCAAAAACACCGAGCTTATACTTTCTTATATCCTATAATTCCATATAAGAAAAAAACGCATATAAGAAAGAAATCTTCGTTTTTTTGAGTTTCTTATATCCGATATCCACTGTATATAAATCCGTAAAATTATTTAGTTATGTACAATAAATTAAACTATTACAACAAAAATAAGCAATGTCTCAAGATATACGAAGTGGTTATAACAGGCCCACACAATAATACAGTAGATATCGGATATAAGAAACTCAACAAATGCCGGAGATTTCTTTCTTATATGCGTTTTTTATTATCGGATATAAGAAAGTTGTTTCTTATAAGCATACATACTACTAGAGATTTTTGCAAATAGAGAACAGGACTTCTATGAGAGAGGCATTATAAAATTGTCAACAAATCGGTGTTTTTTGGGCCAAATCGGACATTCCGAAGCATGTTAAATAAAATCCTATAGTTCATATAAAAAGAAATAAATAGGCAAATAATTTGTCATACTTTCTTATATGAAACGTTTTCAAATACCTTTGTCAGCTTTGGTATTTAACAAATATTTCTTATATCAGTGTTTTTCTTATATGAAGCAGTATATATACTGAGGGGATGCAAAAAGGCTCGGTGTTTTTGATAGTATCTCTTATATGCGATGTTTTCTTATGTGAGATGTGCTTATATCCGATATCTGCTGTAGTCGGTTTTAAACTTGTTGAAAAAATTGTATATGTAATTGTTCTTTAATAAAATATGTTGTCAGTCAATAAGAAAATGGAATTTTTAGCCAAATTTGTCAAGTAAAATGCTCATAAAGGGAAGGCATTTTCCAAAGTGTGTTCCTTCAATTTTAGTTAAAGGTATTGCTATTTTTTTGCGTCAGGAACGAATCCTGAATGACAATTTGAAAACATAAAGGATTGGACTGCCAGTTTTTCTCATCTTTACTCCTCCTCCAACTAGTCCACTTTCTATTTAGTATAGAAGGTATAGGACCATATATCATATGTAGACGAAGTCTAAAAATCTTTTAAAAATCGAATCCAGCTTTAATAAGTTAATATTTTTTTTACTTAATTGTTATCCGTATACGAAAAATTTCGTCTAATTTGATAAACACGTGTTAGTTAAGCGAAGGCTTAAAACATTTTTTAATTAGGTCCTGGCACAGTTCGTCCGGCCCATGGCCTATAAATAAGGTCACCAAGATAGTAATCGAAATCGGAAAAAAACAGTTTTTTCTCAAGTCTAATGTCAAAAATTTCGACTTTGTTTACGTTTTCGTAATGGAAGTCAATTCACAATAATGCATTTTGACACCAAACTTGAGAGGTATCGATTATCAGCTGGTCTCCCTGGGTGACCTTATTTATAGGCCATGGTCCGGCCTACATGTCGACTTTTCAAATTCTGCAACGACAGTAATTGTTTTGTTCATGGCCTATAAATAAGGTCACCAAGATAGCAATCGAAATCGGAAAAAGCTGTTTTTTCTCAAGTCTAATGTCAAAAATTTCGACTTTGTTTACGTTTTCGTAATGGAAGTCAATTCATAATAATGCATTTTGACAGCAAACTTGAGAGGTATCGATTATCAGCTGGTCTCCCTGGGTGACCTTATTTATAGGCCATGGTTTTGTTTCTTGTCACTAATATTAAAATGCCCATCTCTGTAATAAATACAGAGTTGTATACCGTTTATTATTCGTTACCATGTGACTTAAGGTTACTTTAAATTATCTAATTTTATATGTAGTATTCGATATTATACGGTGTACACACTATCACTTTTGAATGATCTTTGACCAAAATTTAGATTGTTTGATGATAATCCATAATCCCTAAAATACCAAATACTGGGCGTTGCCGTTATATGGCTATGATTTTTTATACACTTAAGCACAGCGACAATCTGCGTCATCGAAATTTGGTTTCTGATAATTTGGAGTAGATTTAAAAATGACTATCCGTCCGTTTGTCTGTCTAGCTGACTGGTGCGAACGATTACTCTCGAAGGGAGTTATCGATTTCATTCAAACTTTGCACATCGTAATATTTCTTCTAAACTTAAATCTAGTTCAGCCTCATAGAAATATTCGTTTTAGAACCCGCCTGTCTTGCCGGATTACATTCAAAATTTTCATTTCATATTATTTATTCTAAACCTAGATCAAATTCGAAGATGCAGAATGTCGGTTCACTCCTTCCGGCACCTCCCCCCTTTACAAAATGGTCAACATTTTGCTGAAAATCTATTTTATAATATCATACAAATTTTATATTCAGTGAGCGGAGCAGTATAGTCGAAAAGGGCCGACCATATGATACCCTACTACTTCCACGGAACAGTAACGTTTAGAGATCAATAGTTACTTTTTCCTTATCCTTGCATATTTTCGGAATATCTTTTCCCGGTCCTGTTTGATTTGAGCCGCTGAATATTGACCGATCAAAACAACCATTTTAATTGGTTGGTCAGATTCCCTTCCTTCGTGTAAAATTTCGATCAGTGCGAAATATAGGTAGAATAGGTAGATCTCTGTAAATATTTACGTATAACTCCCACGCCCGAGTACAGACAACAATACAATTGGTATCAATAAAATGGTCAACCATTCATCTAGTATATAATACATGGCGTAGCTACTATACAAGGTAGTCTCATTTAAGAAATTGATAATGGCAACCCTTCTTAATATGAAATTCATATATAAATTTCAAATAATTTTATTAAATTAATTCCATAAAATCATATGCATGGCGATTGGCTAATGTTCAACAAATTAAAAAAATATATTTTTTTCTAAAGCACCACATTGTTCTCAAGATTTAAGTAAAAATGTTGCAATTTATATTTATAGATTTTACAGGCAGGGAACTTAAAAATATTAATAAATATAAATGATCCAAAATTGTTTGCCACTTGACACAAGATTTGCGTACATTTCAAAGGAAGATATTTTCGTTTAAATTTTGAAAGCTGAATGTTGGCAAAAACAAATTTATGAAAAAAAAACATTTGGAAACATATGACTGCATGAGACTACCTTGTATAGTTATGCCATGTAAATAGTAGTAACTTCTGGGGTCTATATCCTTTAGGAGAAAATATATTTGCCATAGAATACAAATTTTGTAATTTTCACACAAAAGTCTGGGTCTATTTTACCCGTTAAATATTGACCGGTCTTAATCAAAACATCCTTGCTTATTCCATGGCCAGATGCCTTTCTTTGTATAAAATTTCGTTCCCATTAGTGTCCGGGTTATAATTAAGGCCTCTAGAGCGACCAGAAAAACACAAAAATAAAGTTTTTGGTCCATTTAATCCACTCAGTATTAAGCGATCATCGACTCAGCTAGTCGATCTAGACAAACTCTTGGGACATCACAAAGCCCCCGTAAATCATAGTCTGAGGGTACTTCTCTGTCGGTAGCAACGTCTGACACTTTTTTACTTCTTTGCAAAGACTCTTAATATGGGACTTTTGCGCCAAAATTGAAAGAAAAAAAACATCTGTAAACCAAAATCTTTTGGACAATGGTCAGTATTTTTGGAAGGCATATCCGCACATCTGTTCCAATCCCTTGGTAAATATTCGTAATATACTTGAAAAAAATCACTGTTCTGCATCATTTCATACACACACAAAAATTATCCTCTGTGATTTTTTGTAACAACAATTTCTCCATGTAGAGTAGGTAAAAAACAAATTCGCTTATTTTCAATTGTCGTAATACCGATTAGGACAGAATGTTGTCAACTTCTGTAACACTCACACTCATTGTAGACTAACTAACCATAATATTAGGATTATTTCTCAACAAATTTTAGCGCCTTAACTGTGTGTACTGCTGCGTACATTTTTCAATACGATACTTAGAGCCTACTTAGGGATTCATTGTGTCTCACTTTGTTTACCACCAGCTGAGCTAATTTGAGGAATTGGTAACTAATCTTGGAACGTAGAAAATATTTGTTTTTGGAACTGAATGTATCCTTGAGCTAAGAGTAAATATTACATCCTTACAGTTGGTATTAGGATGTTTATCTAATTATATTTTACCTAAGGGTTTCTATAGAGACCAGTAGAAGACCGTCTAAATATGGGTTATCAATTTGGTGTTTTTTTTTAAGTAAACGTAAATAAAACACATATACAATAATATTATATATTTTATATATTTTTTTTTATAAAGTTTGGACGTTGGACCAAGCGAACTGTTTGAAACATATTGAGCCCTAACGAATGTTGGTACTCAAGAACTGAAGATTGATCTGCATAAGCACGGTATTTCGCATAGCCTAGACAGACGACAGCCTTAATTCAAATTAATGCCATGTTCTGACGAGCATTCGAACAACGTAGTTCGCTCTCAGAATTACCTACATGAATTAACCCGTTCATACAACACTATTCTTAATTCATCTCATCAGAATTTTCTTTTTCAAATTTGTTGTTTCTCCTTTTACACAGAAATCTCAACATATTTGTGTGTATTACCTATGAATTTAAATAGAGAAAATTATTCTCTTTCTCCTGAATATAGTCAGAACCTAAGAGGACTTTCAGTCTTGGCATGTTGAGTTGGTGTCTTTTATTGTAAAAGAATAAAGGAGAACTTCGTCCAAATTAAAGTTTGATATTCCTATATTCCTTTATAAATTGACAATTCATACGAAGCCAAGAGGTAAGAGGCTATGCGATGGCCGACCTCAAATCCTCACAAAAATCTATTTCTATAGAGCCGAATCAAGCCAAGTCCTTTCGTATAATGAGTAGAGACGTAAACCCTGTCGAGGAAGAGGATCCTAATTCTATCTCCATCCGAGTCTTAGGCGGTTGACCGTCGAAGTGGAGACTGGGGCTGATGAACTTCCCATCGTAAAGATGGGTTAATCATCAAAACCGGGAACCACTAAACGAGCTAATGCCAAAAATATTCTCCAGGAACAATCCGAACGATATTGCGAAGGGCTTCTTGACCTATAGGCTTCTTGACCCGTGCGAAGTCCTCCACCGTAACCCCCTCCAAAAGAGGAGAAGACTGAGAGTGGACCGTCGAGACGCTGCGACGTCTGAGCCTCCAGTACCACTCAAGGCAAAAATGAGCGCTGAGAAACCGCTGTGTAAACCATAATATTTTCTTAAATAAGATATGTGGTTGTGGCAGAATCACGATATTTATACCATCCACTATAAGTTTGAGTGTATATTAAATTTTGCGTTGTTGTATGGTAGTAAATCTTCCTACTAAAATATTGGTTCGCCTTTTAGAGAAGGACCCATATAACTATACATCCCACGTGTTTCAACCAATTTGGGAGCAATTTTAATATTTTAGATTCTTATTGAGTAGAAAATGTCCCTAACTAAATTATCAACATTTGCTCATGTTTCCGCGTGACACCCCATATAATGGTAACTCCCATAATTCGGTGTTTTGGGCACGTTTTTAAACCGGGAACAGACCAAATGACAATATAATAAATTTCGAGACGAGACCATTAGGACTATTAGGACAATTGGTTTAAGAAATTTAGAGCCGGCAATTTTGATTTGCAAGATGAAGACCGCAGCGGCCGCCTAGTAACGGCGGATGCGGACCTTATCAATACTGTGCTCGCTGAAAATCCGCGATATAGTGTGCGCGAGATAGTTGATGACACTAACATTCCCAAGAAGAAACTTATGAGACAACCTAATATATGATACACATATGTAAATTAAGTATACTCATATGTATTTAATATCTTACAATATCCTTATAGCATCTCGATATCAGTTTCCAGGTCATATCAAGAGAAAAGGATTCACGTTACATAAATATTTCAAAAAATATTTTGGCGCCAAAATCTTGTGGTTTTTTATGTATTCTAACACGTCGATGGGATACGACGGCTCTCCTTATGGGTGTGCTATTTATTGTTGCTTTCGATTTATGTTTTGTGTGTCCATTTGTACTAATGGTAACATACCGAACAAAACGCATGCACGCACCAACGTTCGTACGTATGTACATACATTTCGAACAATTTGAAATTGTTACATACAACAGACAAGAATTCTGTTGTATGTACAACAACAATTACTATTAAGCGCGTAAAGATTCTTCTTCCATTACCCTCGATTAATGGTGGTGGTGGATGGCTGTTATTTGGAATGCCGGCTGGCTATCTATTCGATTGTTGGTTATTTCGTCTTTCTACATTTTGCTGTGCGCCTATTCGAAAATCGAGTTTGACGGTTTTATGACCGTCATTTATTTTCTTCAACATGTTCTTTCTTCGTTTGTGGTTGGTGGTGGACGACGACGTTTTTATGGCTTGTATTTTTTTTATTGCGCTACTATAATAGTACTACTGACACATTAATTACATGAAAAAAAAAACATACACACACTCTGCATGCATATAGCTAGCTAACAGCCATGGAAATAAATGACCAGTCAGCAGGCAGGCCAATAGGGTGCCTCAGGGAAAAATGTTTTGGAAGCTTAATAAATAAAGGGTCGCATATGGTTACCTTTCTAATGTGCTTGAATTGATCGATTTGGCTATCAAATCTTCCTAGCAAAAAATTATCAATATTGCTTAACCCTTTCATTGTCAAAGAAAATTTTTGTCGGAATAAAAATCTAAACTTTTGTACTAAAAATCATATGAAGGCCCAGAGTTTAGAAAAAAATCAATTCTTATTTTAACCCTCGGATAGTTTTGTCTATCTTTCAGCAAAAATAAAGACATCAACTGTAACGGTACATAGGATAACCGAAAAATTGCAAAGGAAGAGAGTAATTTTAAATGTCGAATATATTCGACAAAAACACTGAAAGGGTTAATTTTTTAAAGTAGCCCCCATATAACGGTATTCGCAAGAATTTCGGTCTACGACCTGAAACGACCATCGGTCCATTGTGTAAAAGCGGACAGTAAACCATTAAATGGGCGTACCGAAAATCGGCCGGGACTTAATATCGTTCACTTGCTGCCAGACCGGCATAAATTAAAAAAAATGATTTTCCAGAAAATTCGTTTTAGGTCTTCAATTGACTCACACCTTACAATGAACAGAGGATCTTCCACAGCTTTTCAATCAGAGTGTATAAGAGATATTCATCTGAAATTTTTACACAATATGAAGTCTGATATATCGAACAATTCTGCATAATTAAATCGAAAAGGAGATCTTTGGAACTATACACAGGTTTTATTATTCGCGTTATATAATGTATGTTTTTATAAACATTGACATTTGTGGGGAAAATACCAGAAGGAGTGGACCAATGAGTCCTCTCTTAGGACGTGATATAGGATTGGTAAAGATAATAACAGAGTTTGCTTCAAATCGGACAATCCATTCGCAGTAGAAAGAGTGGGCCGATATACGCCATCTTCGAACTTGAACTAAGTTTTGGAGAAACATTAAGATGTGGAAAGACATTTGTAAATCGACTCCAAATTGTCTGAAACGGATTTGGTCCAATGAAGCATGGGGTCTTCTATATAGAGATGTCCATCTCCTCTTTTGTCATCGTAGGTTTGGGACACTTGATATAGGTTTACCGGTTACAGTAAATTTCATTAGTGGTAAAGCGTCCTTACTTGTATATATTGTAAATAAATCTTCCTCCCAATCCCCCTGTAAGTATTAGGTTTGGAAAAAAGAAATCCATCGGCCGGTCGTCGAAAATGTTGATAAAATCGGAGAAATTATCGAAGTTGACGTGCATGTTAGCAGTCGTAACATCGCCCATAAGCGACAATAAAACTGTTTTCAACGATTTACACAAAGTGCTTCCATATGACCAAACGCTAAATTCCGATCTTAACTGTTAACAATTGGAGATAGCAATTGACCAGAATTGGCCAACAGGAGAGATGTCATGTTCCACAGGACAATACTAGGCCACACACATCTACAGTGACTCGCCAGCAATTTCGGGAGTTTGGTTGGGAAATTTTAATGCATCCGCCATACAGTCCGGACTTGATACCAACAGATTATCATCTTTTTCTTGTATTGCAAAATTTCTTTAATAATAAAAAATTGGTATCTAGGGAGGATTGTGAAATACGACTACTAGAGTTTTTTTGCAAATAGAGAGCAGGACTTCTTTTCCCCCAACCTAATATTTCTTGCCTCTATCCCCATCCTACTTAACCCCTGCAAATAACCCCAAAACTTACATTTAATATTTAGTTTTAAATATAAAAAATATTTAAAAAAACGATAGGGGCTTCTTTTTTAACATTTTATTTTAGATAAATTAATTATAGATTGTTATATTTTATTAGATAAAAGTTGGTTTACAAAAAATCTGTAAATTAGAATTAGTGCTAAGCATAATAATACGTGTAATTGTTAGTTTTTAGTTATTGAATAATTATGTTTAAATATGATCTTGAATCTTGAAAGAATCGGGGCCCCCAAGCGTATAAATCAATTTTTCTCGTGTTTAAAATTGATTAATCGTTCATTGAATTTTCTGGATTTGTTCTTGAGTGTAAAATACATTAATTTTGTCTCGAGTGTAAAAATCCAATGTGATGAATTACTTAAATTCGGCATTTATACATTTTTTTCTACATGCACATATATTTATGTAGGTACATAGTTCATACACGTGCTCTTTTTTATCATATCTACAACATACGTACATGAGGTATCTGTAAGATACTTTTTTTACCTCTCTACTCATAAATATTCACTTACTGTTGTACTATGTTAATCTGTTGAGCCTTTGCGCAGCATTTGCATAAATACTTACAGTTGTATGTATGTACGCCAACTGTATACATATGTATGTATGTACCTACTATCTTTCTCTCATAATCACACTTTACGCTGCCACTCTATCGCTATACTTATGATTGGAAAACGACCTATAGAGTTAGCATTCCAATGTTTTGGTTTCCATATCTTTTGTTGAATTCTGTGCTGCTGTTACTCAAATATGCAAAACATTATGTTTGGTTGTGTGTGTATATGTAATTGGGAGGTGTTTTCTCTCGATAAGCGAAGAAAAATTACGATTGTGAAAATGACCCAGTGTAACAAAGAAGTATGGCTCATTATGAACCTTGAATGTTTGCAGAGTAAAATTACAGTGATTTAGAGATTGTGGAAAACATTTGTAAGGCAATAAGGAAATTCCTAAAATTTTACAAAATGTTGTACATATGTACTTACGAGACCACTTCAAAAAGTAAAAAATCTTAGCTGGATGCATTATGGAAGTATCGACTACATCTAAAATCCTCCTATACGTATTCCTGCCGTTTGACAAAGCGGTTATAGTTGATTAAACTCATGTATATATTTTTGTGGATGTTTCCTTGGCCTTGGCACATTAGCCGGTAGATTAATGTATTTTACTCCTCCATGACATCCGGCCTCGGTAACATCATCTTATCACCACCGGTCGACATGGAGTAAGGCTGAATTTCCTTCTCTGCCATGTTGAAAAGAAATTTTGAAAACAAAGAATTAGTCAACCATTAAATATACTCCTTACTACCAATGACGGAATTCATTATAGGGTGCAGTACAATTTAGAACGTTTAGAGACTTTTTGAAATTTCGATGATTGATTTGAACCACAGTATAAATTTTTTAAGTGAATAATGCCATGTTCTGACGGGCATCCGAACAACGTAGTTCGCTCTCAGAATTACGTACATGAATTAACCCGTTCATACAACACTATTCATAATTCATATCATCAGAGTTTTTTATTTCATACTTTTTGTTTCTTGTTTTACACCAAATATGTAACATATTTTAGTGAATTACATAGGGATCTAAATAGAAAAAATAATTCTCTTTCTCCTGACTATAGTATGAACCCATATCTATTTACTTTTCATTCATGTTTTCCATTTTTTCTGAAAATGTTGTTGTTTTTAATACATTTTTATATTTTCTCAATTCAAATGTCACATACTGTCACAAATAAAAATTTGGAGAATTTTTTGTTTGAGTTGCCCCACATTTGTTTCTTGTTTTGTACGCTAATTAGAACCAAGGGAAAAGAAATGCATATTGCATTATGTAGAAAACAAAATTTACATCCTGCTGCATATATAAAAACTATACAATTTTTTACTTTTCATTCATGATTTTCAATTTTACTGAAAAAGTTTGAAAATTTCATAAATATTTTCAAACTGTCAAAATTAATTTATTTTCGATAAATACTCTCAATTGTTAGGGATGGGACAATTTTATTGGTTATTCAGAGAGTGATTCGAATTGAACAACGTACAAAAGTCGGTGTTCGCTCAGACAATTTTGTATGGGGAACTAAGTAATTCCTTCATAATTAAGGGTCGAACAACGAATGAGAGAGCGAACAACGCTCGTCTGGACATGGCATAAAACGGCTTTGGAAAGGCAGTGGTATTTTAAGACAAGATTTAGAATAGGGGGAGAAAACTGCCTGGGAATATATTGAGAATTGATTAAACATTTTAATTAATATATAAAAAAGGGGGTTTCATCGGAATTAATATTATTATCCATTTGGAACCCTTTTTTCTAATATGGAACATTTTGCCATTGTAAAATATTCGACCGGGCCGAATTTTGGATACCCTCCACCATACAGAGAGATACTTGCAATGAAAATATAGGGAACATACCAAAAAGTGGGCATATAACGATAATTGTACAAACCGATTTATGTAAACCATTATGTATACCAAATACAATTTGAGCAATTTTTTATCAGCCTTATTCTGGATATTCGCTGGGAGATATCTCGCATGCACAAAAATTTTCGCTTTCACATTCTCGCCTTATTCTGAATGAATAGGGAGACGCAAAAATGCGAGATGCGGATTCGAGTTTTCGAAAATGGTGGTTGAAAAAAAGATTCGTGTTGCCATATTATAATTTAAGTTGTAATGTGTGTTGCCATATTGTAATTTAAGTTGTAATGTATGTTGCCCCATTGTATTTTAATTGTGTAATATTTTTCAATATTTTATTTATTGATTATTTTATTAAAATTTGTTACTTGTTATTGTTGTTTAAACTTTATAACAATACAAATGTGAAATATCAAGAATCTGCTTTATAAATGCTTTGTAATTAAAAGAAAATTAATTATAGTTTGAAAATATGACAACCTACAATATGACATGTGAAACAGCTGTTCATTGTTTTGATGCAATTTGGTACAACAACTACAATAGATTACAAATAAAAGAACATTTTTTATGATGGCAAAAACACAGGCACATAATTGTGTGCCTTTTAACTTAATTTCGATATTTTATCTCTCCAACTTCTTAAAGTTACCTACTCCTTTATTTCTTCCTTCAAATAATGCAAACGATAATTTAAAAAATATATATTTTTTGTAGTTTTTTTGGGTTGTTTCATAATTTGTATTTAAGTTTTCACTGTTAAGCGGCTCATTAGGCAAATTTGGTTTTTCTATATTTTTTTCTTGAGAGACAGATCCTCACCCAAAATGTCTGTTTTTCGCCTCCCAAATGCATCAAACTCGACTTAAATATTCATTATTGCCTTTATACATTCCTTGGCAATATTTGGTTCAGCAGGCATCATTATCAATAGGATTTCCAAAGGCATTTTATTTGCTGTTTTCCAGATAAATATTTGCTTATTATAATTTATAATATTCTAAATCGTCATAGAATATGTATTGTGTTAATATTTTTCATAAAAATATTTATAACTTATGTTTTTGTAGTCAACTCACTTTGAATTTATTAGCGAAAAATTTCGCACAACATTTCATCTCATTCTCCTACTCCCTGTAATCCAGAATACCTAATTTTTCCCCAAAGCGGAATTTTTCGCTTTCGAACATCATTCAGAATAAGGCGAAAGCGAGAATGCGAAAAAATTCACACAAAAATGTTGTTCAGAATAAGACGAAGGGGAAGAGCGTGTAAATTCACGTGGAATTGACATCCAGAATAAGGCTGTATATTTATTTTTTATGCTATTGGTCCGCCAATATTGATTATATAGTGTAGGAAGTAGCGAATATTTGGGGGATATCATTATATGAAGGCTATGACTATTTTATATCAAATATTTCCTTCAGGAGGTATCATTATATAAAGTAGATGCCAAATGTCTGTCTATATATTTCATTATTGTCGGGTTTGAGTTTTTTTATCACGATATCTTTAGAAGGCGGAATGATTACAACTGATGGCTTAATCGTCTTTGTAGGTTAAAAACTGGATATTCCCAGTAACGACACTCAAGAACCCCAAAATGCTGAAAATTACGGGGTGCCCTTATATGGGAGCTATGCATAAACGTGAACTGATATAGCCCATCTTCGAACTTGACCTGCCTGCAGACAAACGACGACTCTAAGCAAAATTTTGGCGTTCTATCCCAATTCGTTTAGACACTAGAGTGATTACAACAGACAGACATCCTTAGATCGTCATAGAATTTTACGCTGATCAAGAATATATACTTTATAGGGTCGGAAATGATTATTTCGATGCGTTACAAATTGAAAATAATATATAATATGAAATATAATATACCCTCCATACTATGATGGAGGGTATAAAAAAACACAATCAACATTCTCTTATTTAAAATAATTTATATTTATTTTTTTATACGTTTTAATAAAACTTGTTTTACATATCATGTTTGTTGTGTATTTTTATGAATTAATTAAAAATAAAAAATATATAATTGAGAAAAAATGTGTGTTTAAAAAATTACATACAAATAAATTGCTTTTGTGTGAAATATGCGATATTTTAGTTTAAATCTAAATGAAATTCGTGTAACATACACTTGTAGTAAAATGTTGTTGACCATCTTTTTTTTGGAGTGTTTGTGTAGCACAGACGTATTTTAATTTAGATATAAAAAGAGTAGGAATTTTTGGAGTATTGCGGAAGTGACGTTTGTGTGTGGAGGGACGAATTATATTTGTTGAAACAGTGTTAAGTTAAAAAAAAAATGGTCAAACTAAACAAAAAACATTCATTAATTTATTAATAAAAGGAATAATGTGGGCGTAATGAAAGAAAACTAATGAATTAACATAAAAAATAACTTAAAAAATATAAATAATAAACGGAATAAACGTGGGCAAAACAAAATAATTTTTTAAAGATGGGAATTTTGTGAAAATCAGTCATGTTAAGGGTTGTGGGTGAAGAAAATCAAAAGTTAAGAATTTGTTTTTATTTAAAGCAAACATTTTGTGTTTTTAAACTATTTAAAAAGAAAGGCATTAAAGGGAAAGGAACTTGTTCTAGATTATAGGAGGAGGAGAATAGCAGTAAGGAAGAAATGTATCGCAATATTTATGTAGCCAGCAAATGCGATTGTTTTGTAAATATTAAAAAAAAAGAATTAAAAACTATAAAATACAGCTGTTTTTTTTCTGAGTCATATATTTGCCATTGAAGCAAATTAAGCCAAATCAAGCTGCGCCTAAGACCCGAACCTAACCAAAATCCTACCATGTATATTTCATATTAATGTTTTTTTCTTCTTTTGGTAACAAAAAGCCGCGCCGCGCCTATAGTTTTGTTTGGAATATTTATGGACAACAATGAAACGATTTGTACTTCCCAAAGCTACTGGTTTTGTTTTCCCCTTAAACATCACAAAACTTCTGGTGATGTTAAAGAAAACAAATCTTAAATTAAAAACTGCCTGCTATGATGATAATGGGTGAGAGGTGATTTTGAAAGAATTGGTAATTCCATGCCAAAATGAAAATTTCGTTCTTAAAGCATTAATTTTTGTACTAATTAAGAGGGATGGGGGGATTTAAATTAAACAATTATGCTAACTATTGTTACAATCATTAGGGACAAAGAGACAGACAAGAGAGAGTAGGAAAAACTGTCATCTAGGAAATCTTCTCTCAAACCTAAAGAAATTTTTCGAAATCATCCCGGTGGGTACTCAACTCACGGTTAATAATTAACATTAAAATGTCAGCGTTTTCACATTAAAATCATGCATTATATATAATTTGCTTATACAATTGTTTTATGACACAATAAGTTCTTGTTAATATTAATTAACACTACTCTTATGATTTCTTAAATGGACTTTTGTTTTCAAATTTCTTTCGATGAAATTTTTCACACTCCCTTTGTGTGTTCGACGACTTAGAAGAAGAAGTAGAAATATTACAAACAAAGAGTCAAAAAGTCAACCACTAAATGTAATGATATTATTTACTCTTTACTGCTAATGATGGAATCCATTAGAGTACTGTACAATTCAGAACGTGTGGAGACTTTTTGGAATTTCGATGCTTGGTATTTGGTATAGACAGCCTTCAGTTTGGCATTTGGTGCATTGCGAGCCACAGTGGCGATTTTTTTGGCAATGGGTCTTAAATGCTCGGGTGAATAGCGTGAGTACCATTCCAAGGTAGAATTCCAGTGTTTGTTATTAAGACCGGTGGCCATGTTGGAATTTTCTTTCAGGAGATTTAGGGAGAGGAAAAGTGAGGCAGCAGCAATCTGGAAAAAAACGAGAAGAAAAGAATACAAGGTTATTATATATATATTATACAAATTTAATAAAAAATTAAAAAGAAAAATATCAATGGTCCTTAAAAAATCGATTTGTAAAATATTCAGAAGCTTATTTTTTAATATTTTGATGATGCTTTAACAGTATTAGTAAAATTTACCCAATATCATGGTTTAAAAAGGCCCTTAAAATTCTTTAAAACAAATAAAATGTTTTTTTTTTTTAATATGCTTTGAAAAATCTACTCCTCACATAAAGTCTATAAAAAATATCTCAAAACGTCTTTTGGAAAAAAATATTCTTAAAATAAATCCACTACTTACTTCAGATGGCTTATAGTGAGACATATCATATTCAATCATTGCCAATTCCAAAAAGTATTTCGACATGGCATGATGATTATCCTCAGCTTCGGCAGCTTTTGAGAAACGGCGCAAGAAATGTATGGGCAATGGTCGCGACAAATTGCAATCCAATGCCTTGAAGATTTGCAATTCCATTTGGCGGATTTGTTTGCCGGTGTATGTGTCATCGGTGATATAGATGAAATCGGCAATGGCTGGTGGGAACAACTCTTCGTATTTGGCAGCAATGAAGAGTGCAGTGACACCGACCAATTGCAAATGTGAACGTTTGGTATCCTTAACAGCTTGCAAATAACGATCAATTATCGCCACAGCCAATTGGAATGTTTCGGCAGCCAAATGGAATTGTGTATGAACTTCGTTAATCCAATCAATTAGAACGGCACGCATTTTAGCATAGACCTCAGCTTGACCTTCTAAATGATTTTTCATAACCGGTTGTTCGGCTTCCAATTTGAACAGGTACGAATAGATGTCGTTGACATAGTCAGATACTAAGACCAAATTTTCCGCATCACCTTCATCGATATCCTTAACATCGTCCAATAATTTGGATGAATGTGTTTGTACGCTGACAATTTTCAATTTGTCAGCCGATGCACTGGTGGCGGAAGATGTTGTTTCGGTGGATTTGGTTGTTGGTTCTTTGCGGGTTAATGTAGCAGCTGCTGAATGTGATTTTACAAGGGTTGGTTTTGTGGCGCCAGCAGCAGAGGCATTTTGTGTAATGGCAGCTTTAATTTTTGTTAATGATTTACGGGATAGATTGCTATCTTCACGGCGCAGGGATGGTTCGACGGTAGCATCCGTTTCAGTCTTGTTGGTTGTTTTGTTGATAACTAGAATAGAAAAACGAAAACAAACAGAATTTTACAAAATATTGTAAATTAAGACTTTATATAGTTGATCTTACTTTTAACTTGTTGCACTTTGTTTTCGACCAGTTTTGTGGTCAGCGTCTTAACTTTATTATGTCCGACAAGCAAGTGCGAGGTTGCCGATGCATGTCGTTGCAGTCCACCCAATCCGGTGGTCGCCGTGGTTCCCAAACGCACGGAATTGGATCGGGTTAATACTTTACGCTGGGCTGCGGCAGCAGTTGGTACCACTTCGCCGGTTGCAACATTTGTACGTGTAGCACCGCCGACTGTGGTCGTAGTTGTTGTCTTCTTCCAGTGTGTATCCACACGGGCCTTGGTTGCACGCAATGCATTTTGAAGTTTGGTATCCTTCAAGCTGTAATGGAAAAAATATATATTTGTTTTAGTGAAAATTAATTGAATGGAAATATAGCAAGTAAAAACGATTTTTTTCCTTTGCCATTATGTTCAAAGTATCTAAAATTACTGGGGTTCCTGAGAAAATACTTATGTTATGATAGGACTTTGAACATACAAGAAATGATTTTTGAATTATCAAAATATTGAATAGTGGGGGCTACCGTTATATTGTGCTTACCAAAAAGGGTTGAAAAACGTGTCTGTCCCAAACCGCCAAAATACCGATTATTGGGGGGTTACTATTGTATCAGTATTAATAATTTTGGGTAGTGATATTTGACAACCAAAGAGAATACGAAAAAAAAAACAATAATAATAATAATAATAATGAAAATTAAAATGTCAGCCAAATCGGCTAAAAAACGTGTTCAAAATCTCCATACTACCCAATATTTGGCGGTACCATTGTATCGGGGCTACACCAAATCATGCACCGATATACCTCATTTTCAGTACCAACTTTCCTAGGAGTAATATCAATCCCAGTGCAAATTTTTAAAGCTCGATTTCAAACATTGCGACCTCTATCGTGATTTCTATAGAGAGACGGACACTCATAACTCGACATAGTATTTTATTTTGAACAAGAATATATTAGAGGTTGGGGAAAAAGAAACCCATTATTTTTTAGGCAGATGGCTGTACTGATCGATTTCTCGTAAAGTATCGATCAAACAATGTCAAATTTATGTTTGGTGCATTCAGTTGTGAGTTACGGGGTGTTAAAAATGCAAGTGAATAAAGAGAAAAGTCGGTACATTTTACAGTTTTTCTTTGACAAAGACGAAAAAGCAAGTCAAGCGGCTAAAATTATGAATGGTGTTTATGGTTCCGATACTGTAAAAGCCAATTATGTGTAATTTTGGTTTCGTTCAGGAATATTTGATGTTAAAGATGCACCTGATTAAAAATGTCGGTAAAATCGGAGAAATGATCGAAGTTGACCGGCATGTTAGCAGACGTAACACCTGTGGGACTAGAAGGGGATTATTTATTATGAGTTACTTTATATGGCCAAACGCTAAATTCTGATCTCTACTGTCAACAACTGGACCGTTTGAAGATAGCAATTAGCCAGAAACGGTCAGAATTGGCTAACAGTAGAGGTGTCGTGTTCCACCAGGACAACGCTAGGCCACACACATCTATGGTGACTCGCCAGAAACATCGGAAGCTTGGTTGGGAAATTCTAATGCATCCGCCACACAGTCCGGAATTGGCATTAAGCGATAATCATATTTTTCTTGCATTGCTAAATTTTTTAATGATAAAAAATTGGTATCTTGGTTGGATTGTAAAAATCGAATACTAGAGTTTTTTGCAAATGAGAGAGACATTATGAAGTTACCTTTAAAATAGCAACAAATCATACAACAAAACGATGCATATCGGACATTCCGAAGCTTGTTAAATAAAGTTCTATAGTTCATATAAAAAATAATGGATTTATTTTTACCCCAACCTAATACTTTATGGGATCGCCGATGAATATATCGATGTGTTGCAAACGGAATGACGAATATAATATATATATATATATATATATATATAATAATTTTTAATATAAATAATTTATAATTTTTTTCGGTAAAATATTAACCATTCTGTGAGCGAGGTATCAGAAGAAATTTTCCGATATGCCCCATGGACATGATCTAGTATCATGCTATGTAAAGCTTGAAAGGAACTATTACGATATGCAAACTTTAATTTTTTTCCGTAAAATATTAACCATTCTGTGAGCGAGTTATCAGAAGGTATAGACCGATATTCCGTAACGTCGAACATGATTAAAGCTTGAAACCGCTGTTCAATGCAGCATACTTTTGTCATATTAAAGTTTATACGCATTTGTTCATTGACCTTTTATACTATAGAAACGTTTCCAAGACAGTATCTTCTTCAATTTCTAAAGGCCAGATCAAGATCCCATGAATCATTAATAGGAAGATTGTCTCACATTTTCAGATGTTATAACTAAAGCAAGTTTCAATACATTAAAAAACTTTATGCAGGTCCTACTACTACTGCAGAACAGTTTAAGAAGTTAAAGACCATGTTGCAACAACAAATGGCTTCCATACAAACCCCAACTCTTGAAAATAGAAATGTTCCAGATTAATGGGACCATCCTGATCATGGGGATTTGTTTTAAAAGTGACTTTTATTTCAACGGAACAATAGAAATCTTAAAAGGATAACTTCATCATATGATTATCTTTCAAATTTTCTAAAATATACCGAAGAGGCTTACAGGGTAGCTCTTGCTTATTGCACAATTTTTCTAATTTTCAACTTAAAAAAAATGGTTACATTCTGATTATTTTGCTTTTGTTTGTGTTTCGAATCAAAAATGCATACAATTTTTAATTAAAAATCATGATCATATTAAATTCTTTAGTTAAAATAAATAAAATCGTAGCCTTCAAAAGCGCGCCACAATGGGTTATCATGAACACAAAAACAAATCTACGTGATCTCTCACACACACTCTCTCAATAATAAAAAGCCGTTAAACTGAACGAACACCGAGTTTCTCTATTCCACTTTTATCTCTCTCTCACACGCACACAGAAAAAAATATTGGACAATTTGTCAGATGCCACAAACAAGAAAAAGGTGAAAAAAGAAAATAAGAATAACAAATGGATAGAAAGGACGGATTGTTGTTGTTTTTTTTTTTTGGGTATGTGAAAATGATTGAAACAGTTGATAAACATCCCTGGGAGGCAAAATTGAAAACAAGGAAAATAAAAAGATACCATCTGTAATAATATATGACAATGAAATGCATTTAATAAAAAGAAATAACCCCCAGCTGTTTGTGAGTATACGTTCTTTTTGGGGGGAATGTCATACACATAATCATTACTTACTCCTTTTGTGCTGCATCCTTGGCGGCAATGGTACGTACAACACCACGATTCTGTAAGTCTCCCAAGGCGGCACGTTTAGTAACCTCTGTTGTGGAGACACCAATTTTCTTGACTTGCTTGAAGGCAGCAGACTCGTTCTGGAAAGGGTAGAAAAGAAGATAATTTGAATAGAAAAAATATTATTTTGAATGGAACACAATTCTAGGCAAGACATATTTTTTAAATTAAAAAAAAAGAGAAAATTGAATTTTTCATTTTCCTAAAATATGTCGGAAGAATTGAAAAACAAAATGCCGCCATATAATATATGTGTTGTTGTTCTTGCAGTTGGTTGTTGGCAAATTGCAAGATATGTATGTTGTTTTTGTTTTCCAACAGACATGGAGAATAGTACCGCAAGTCTATGTACAAAACTCATGAAATTCCAATGGAATTTTTGGAATTCCCAAGGTGTTTGTTGTTGGCAAAACGGTAACATTCCCAGAGAGATTGTGTATTTCAACACATTTTTATGTATGGCGTGCATTTTTCAAAATGCCTAATTTCCATTTAGATTTTTAATACGGGTCCTTTGAATTAAACGCCAGCAACTTACCTCATCGACACGTTTTAAAACAGTTGTTCCAACCATTTTTGTCTAGTTTTGTTTTTCAATAGTATTCCTCTTAAGAATTTGTTTAAATAAATTCGATCGCTTCGAGTTTTGCTTCCTTTTTTTGTTCCTTTAATTGAAAGTTTTTATTGTTCCCAGAATTTTCTTCGAGGAGAATAAAAACTGACACACAAATACAGAGACGTTTTCTTCAGACTTGACACACAAAAATTTGTTTGAAGTTTTTTTTTTCTTGACTCGATTACATTGATGATATACACACAAATTTGTTAATTATTTTTCGTTGTTTTTTCTTTCTTTTTGTTGATTGCACTTTTTGTTGTAGAAAACGTAGGTTTCCTTTGTTAAATATATAAATTAAAAAAATCTTTTTCTTTTTAAAACGAAAATCTCTGCTCTGCTCCTCTACCTACGATCTGAACTCGAGCCGTTGCTGTTTGCTTTTGAATAAATGGCGTTTGAATTGTCGCGCACTTGATTCGTTGAGTTGCGTATCTTTCGTTAAATCTGTCAGCAGCTGAATGTGTGTAGATGTGTGTCTGGGTGTGTGTGTTGTTTTGTTATTGATTTAACGAAGAGCGAGAGCGCGCTCTCTTTCTCCCTCTCTCACTTTCGTGTTTTGTTGCATCATGTGGTTGACAAAGTTGTTTTTGTTTTGTTAACAATTGGCGGGCAATTAGCTGTGAGGGATTTTGTGAGGGAATTGTTGTTGTTCTTTATGTAAATGCTACATATGGTGGTATATTTGTTGTAGTTAGTTAATTATAATAATTTTGATAATGGAAAATATATAATTTAACAAATATTTCTCTCATGAAGTTATTTAACGAAGACCAACAGAGTTGTATTTTGTGATTTGTTGGACAATTTGAAAAGGGCGTCCCTAAAGAAAAGGCGTACACATATAAATTAATCGAATTTTGTACAATTTGTTGAATGATATTTTAAAACATTGATTTCAATTGATATTTTTAAAAAGTAACTAAAAAGTAATGGACTTTAATCTATGTCGATTTTAATTTATCCATTAAAAAATATATAATTCATGTTGATAACTTTCAAAATTAATTATTTTTTATAAATAATTGGAAAACATTGGTGATGTATTTTCGACATTTACAGTAATTTCTCGCATTCTAATAATGAAATTTTATTTAAAAAGTTCATCTTCAATCGATTTGAAAAATAAATAAATGAAAAATTGGTTATGTTATTACATATTTGACAGCGAAAAAATATCTGAATTCCAAATATTTTATAATGTACCATTTTCAAGAATGTACCATTTTCACTTCGATAACCACTTTCCCTTCATGATATCGAAACATACTATACGGGAACATACTATGGTATATAATTATTAAAACGACATTTATAGTACGTTTAAATTTAAATGGATTTCGTTAACCCAGTGGGTTTCAATTGTCAATTCCTTTGCATATATGTGAAATAAATCCTCATAAAGTAGGTTAACTCGGTAAAGAGTTCTAATGTATATGCCATTTTACATTAGAACTTTTTACCGGGTTAACCTTCTCTATGAGGATTTTTTCGACATCTATACAATGGAATTGACAATTGAAACCCACTGGGTTAACGAAATCTGGTACAATGTATAGCTATCAACTGATCACAATTTTTTTCAAGGTCGTTTGTTCTATCAAATCGAAATAAATGTTTTCGGTATGTGTGTGCATTGTTTTGAATACTATATGAAATCAATTTAAATAAAATTTAAATATATTCAAATAAATTTGAAATGAAAATTATTTTCTACCGTGTACGTTTGGAATTGATTACTTTGTGATGGATGAAAAAACATTTCATGATATTTGCTACTGGATTTTGGAACCTTTCATTCATTTTCGAGTTTTTAGTTACGTGTTGAAAAAATGACGAACCACAACCTGTTACGAATATTTATTTTATATTATATTGGACAGAAGAAGCCACTACCTACAGAGTTGTTTTTTTGTAATTCATCTCAAGTTATCCTACTTTGTATTATTGTACCATGATTTTTATATATTTGCCGTTTTTTTGAGTTTTTTTGCTCCATGACACAAGGAATTATGATCGATTTTGATTGATTACTTAAGGTACTACCTTTTATATTGGGCGCTATCGCATCTATAATATGACGGATTTTGGTTTACTTGCATAAATAAAAGTCTAATGGTGTCAAATCGGATGAACTTGGCGTACAATTGGCATGACCACGGCCAAGAAAAGTCTCTTGCAATTATGCCATATTCGCTCAAGTTGTGTAGCATGTGACACAGTATTGTTGAAACCACATTTTTTCCAAGTTGTATTCTTCAATAACAAGCAACAAAAGTCGGCTCTTAAAGCATCATATGTTGCAGTGGCACTATGTCCACTATGTCGCCGATAACCCCATAAAGTACATATATATTCTAAATAGGAATAAAATTCTGTGTCGATTTATGTCTGACCGTCTTTCTATCCGTCTGATTTTTTTATCTTGTTCCATACTCTCCTAGCTTCATGCATAAACAAAGTTTTAATCAAAAATATTTATTTATTAATAAACTAGCATATGCCCGCAAGCTCGTTAGCGGATGTGTCAAAAAAAAAAAACAAAAAAAAAAAAAAAAACGATCTACACATTAATATCGACTATAAATTTAATTTGAATACCAAATTTCATTATTCGAGCTCTTAAGGTTCGCCCAAATCCAAATTTTACCAAATTTAGTTCCATTTAGCACACATTATTTTCATAAGTGCACTCCTCAACCATCCAACAAAACTTCCTGCATACCCCGATCCTGAACCCCCCCAATAATTTCAAATTTCAGGATTCCAACTCTATTGGTTCACCCACAATTCAAATTGTATTACATTTAGTACATAGTACCAATTTTCAAAACATCCTACTTACCTGAAATCTACACCCACATTGATCCTAAATCCAAGTTTCGAACTCTATCGGTTCATCCACAATTCAAATTGTACCAAATTTAGTACACAGTATTACGAATTTCCAAAACCTAATTCATACCCTAAACCTACACCCCCACAGTGATCCTAAATCCTAGTTCAAACTCTATAGGTTCACCCCCAATTCAAATTGTACCAAATTTAGTACAAATTTCTAAAATTTCCTACATATCTCAATCTTACAATCCAACAGTGATCCTAAATTCAAGTTTCAGGATTCCAATTCTATCGGTTCACCCACAATTCAAATTGTACCTACTTACCCCACTCCTACACCTCCATAGTGGTGCTAAATCAAAATTTCAGAATTCCGACTCTATCGGGTCACCCACGATTTAAATTATCCTACATATCTCAATCTTACACCTCAACAGTGATCCTGACTCCAAAGTTTTTTGTTCCCGCTCTATCGGTTCACCCACATCCAAATAGTACCAATTATAGTACGATTTAGTACTTTTCGTACACATCAGTAAATAATTTACAAAACTACGTACATATCCCAACCCTACACTCCGACGGTAATGTTAATTTCAAATTTCGGGATTCCAGCTCGATTTGTACCTCCAAATATAGTGTCATATAGTACTTTTCGTACACATGAGTACACGCTTTCAAAACCATCTTCTTAAATAGACCTACATATCAACCCTAATTGCATTCCAAATTTCATGTTTTTAGCTCTATTCATTCACATGCTACGAAATTGTACCAATTTTAGTACATTCGCATACTTATAGTTCAAATGTCTAAAAAACCCTTTGCTATATCTATTATACACTCCCTCATTTAAAATTTAAGAGTTCTAGCTCTACTGCTTCGAAAAATACAAATGGTATCTCATTTAGTACTTTTCGTACCGTTCTAGTGCGAATTTTCAAGAACCCAGCCTTATCTGTCACCTTTGGACCAAGAGTGACCCTCACCCAACATTTCTAGCTTCAGTTTTTGTCTGGGCATTAATGAATCGTTAATTCAGTCAGTCAATCAATCACTTTACTCTTTTATTAGTATAGATTGAAGAAAAAAATCTCTGGCAATATCTGGGTTAACGATCCATTTTTCAATGTCAGATTTCAAATGAAAACTATATGTATTTCTTGAAGAAGACGCAGAGATCTTCTCATTGAAGAGGAAAACTTTTCAAAAAAAAGACCAACATATTTTTACATTAAAAACCATATATTCTCAGAGAAGAACAAAATGTTCTAATATAGAAAATGAAGAGGTCTTCTGGCAAAAGTCTTGCCACAGAAGATCCTGGTATACTGATTTTGAATATCTAATAGTGTTGCTATTGAAAGAGAGGTTTTCTCATAGAATACCAAGAGATCCTCTCATAGAAAACCAAATGAACTTCTCTTAGAATACAAAAAAATCTACTCATAGAAGAGAAAAGTCTTTGTAAAGAATACCAACATATTGTCCCATTAAAGAAAGATACCCCTTCTTGAAGCGGTTTTATTTTAGAACTTGCAAAATAAGTCTATAGATTGGAAATACATTTATCACTGAAATAGCCCTTTTTTAAACCTTGAACAAAAAGCAAAAGAAACAAACAGACGAACAGTGTTAATTGAATTTTAAACACCTTCCATTGACTTATCATTCAACAATTTATGATTTCCGCCAAATCCCCAAAACAAAACTGAAGTTAAAAATGCAAAAAAATAAAAACGACAAAACGGCCGACAGCCATTAGCATTGTTATTACAAGACAAGACAAAATGCCAACCAACAACATCGTCAGCAGCAGCAACAACAACAATAGAACAGTAGCAATAAGGTACATAGTTCTCGAATCAAAAATTCTAACAAGAACATTGTTGTCTTTGTTATGGTTTTTTTGTTTTTGGTTTTCATTCTTGCCAATCGACCATTAGCACTTATCATTTGCATCTTCCAAAAATATCTTTGCAAAGAATCTGTGTGGTTGGCTGCTGGCAGAGGAAATGCAGGCAAAAACAAAATAAAACACAGAAAAACAAAAAAACGGCCAAAAGATCTTTGCTGAACTGTGTTTGTTTTTTTGTGTCGTTGCGCTGCGAGCCGTTGATATTCACAAATATTTGAATGTAAATATGTTTGTAAGTTGCATATGTTATGGATAAATGAGCAATAGGTAGAAGAACAAGATAAAAATAACAACAAAAATATTAGAATGTTTTTTTTTTTCAAATTCCATTTCAACTGACTGTGATGATCAGTGTCAAGATTTGACATACAACTTGTGCTACTGATGCTTCTTTGTTTTTTTTTTGTCGGTATGCACTCAAATTTATTGGTGTGGACTGTTGTTTGCAACATGTTTGAGTGTGACTAATTTAGCGCTTTTTTATTGAAAACTATTAAGGGGGATACATAAAAATAACTTACTTATTGGGTTTCCTGGTCCTTGAAGAAAATTTTAGATATACAGAGGCGAGCAGAAACGAGTACATGTTTGTACTTTGGACAACTTTTAGATCATAAAAATAAAATTTAATTAGCAAATTTAACCAGTAAGGAAAGTAGTAAAGTCGGACAAGGCCGACTATATGATACCCTTCACCACTATGGGTATATAAAACAGGACTATTAACATGAAATTGGATAAAATAAAATATGTGATATATACCTAAATGTGAATCTACCTAGATCTACGTAATTCTATGCTCAATTTGTACATTCAGCAACATTTCAGACAATCTGACAAACATGAGGAGTTTGATGCACCATTTACTTCAAATCGAAAGAAAATATATATGGAAGCTATATCCAAATATGAACCGATTCCAACGAAACTTGTCACAGGTTAGGTTATACTAATTTCAGTACGTTTTGTTCCTCTCCTATTGATTCCTTGGTGTGTCAATTACATCTCAACCGATTTTCACGAAACTTGTCACACATCATTCTGGAATAAATTCAGTACGCTATGCCAAATTTCGTGCATATCGAAAGATATATGTGGACTTTGGTGCACCATTTACATTAAATCTTGACCGACCGATTTCACGAAACTTGACAGACATCACTCTAGGCTCAATTCAGTATGTTATGCCAAATTTCGTGCCAATCGAAGGATATATAGGGACTTTGGTGCACCATTTACATGAAATCGGACGAAACTATATATAGGAGCTATATCTAAATCTGGACCGATTTTCACGAAACTTGGCAGCCATCATTCTAGACTCCATTCAGTACGTTGTGCCAAATTTCGTACAAATCGTAAGATATATGTGGACTTTGGACATAATACCCTGTACCACAGTGTGGTGAAGGGTATACAAATGTTGGTTTTGAACGGCATATACATTAGAACTTTTGAGGATTTATTTGACATATATGCAAAGGAATTGACAGTTGAAACGAAATCTGGTTAAATGTAATCATACTATTATTTTATAACATATTCTGTACGTAACAAAACTACCTAAAGTTAAAAATGTGACTCTGAACAACTGAATTTACGACTCAAAATGCAATTTTTGGGACAAAAAACGAATTTTTGGAATAGTGATTGAAGAGTTTGCCATACACTAGTCAATCTCACATATACAAAAAAAGGGGTTTCTTTCCTTTCAATTTCTAAGAAAAAAAAAATAAAGAAAATTTAATAAACTCTATTGTACTCACTTTTGCTCGTTTGAAAAAAAATTCCGCAGTTATATATTTTAATGCGTAATTTATGCAATTTGGCATACTTTCTACCAATTTTAGTACAATTTCATTCGAAATATTCTTCCAATCACATCAGATTTGCTGCCAAAGTTAGTCTCAATTATTAGTTACGATAGGCTTTATTTTCGGATTGAAGTCGGGACTTTGTACTGCCACTGCGTCAATTGAAAATTTTGCTCATCAAGATATTCTGTCACGATTTTGGACGTGTTGGTTTGATCATCGTCCTGTTCATAATTACTTCTGCTACAGGATAGGTTTTTTTATCTACCAAGAACGGTTGATATGACTCTACAAGGCTCTCAGTAGACTTTTTTATTATTATATTTTCAATTTTTTTACATAAGTTAAAGTTAACCCATAACATGGCCATTACTCAACCAATTACTTCACAATGGACCTTTGAATTAGTTTTCATCACCAATAACGCTTATTGTCGTATTGAAAATGGTTGAATTTGGATTTGTCGTCCCGATCACACGTTTCTAGTCAACCACTGTTCAACTTTTGGGCTTGTTGAAACGTTTTTACCCTGATTTTGCAATGTTTGTTTTCCGATAATACAGTTTTTTTGCTGCTGATATAGCCAATGTCGGGAAGGGATCTTCACGCCGTTTACCAACTAACAGGTTTGCTGACGAAGCATACTTTGGTGTTAAATCTAATCAATTTACATTTCCCTTATAATTATACCGTCTTAGAAGCGGTGTACAACCTCTAATTTGAAGTTAGGGAGGTAAGCGAAAAAAACTAAAGCACCCCCTAATTTGTTTGGATTTTTTGGTTAATTTTTGATTTAAGGGAACCCCACCCATTCTCGATTTTAATTTTTCAAGATTTTCAATGGGCTGTTAAATCAATACCAATGCTTGTTAAAGTTTATAACTTTGCACATATATATTTGGAGATTTAAAATAGAAGAAAAATAATTTACAAAAAATTTTTGTTATTGTTTTGTTGTTGTTTTTTGTAATTAAAGAAAAGTCCTTATCGGAATCCGAAAATTCCAACGGTGTTAGAAAGAGTACATGTCTGGCTCTCGTATAAACTAGGATTATTGACTTCGCTCTAAAATTAACAAATGGTGGACCTTTGAAAAAATATTTTTGAAAAATCGCCGATTTTTATTAAAAAAATAAGGAAGATCTTTAACGATTGGCTTTATCCTAGTTCAGACGATAGCTATACACTCACAGAGAAACGTGTAAAAATTTGGAATCGATTGGGTTATTAGTTTTTGAGCTATCGTGCCCGTCATTCGCAAAAGAGAAAAACGCGTTTAAAGTTGATTTGGTGTGTAGGGTTGAACTTGATGCTGACACAATAAATCGACTATATTTTCAAGAGTTCTTGAGATTTTCACTTGAAATTTTGTAGGGACAATCTTGAATTAGTGTAGATTCGAATTAAATCAAAAAAATTTTTTTTGACCCCGAGAATGGGGCGGTCCCCTTAAGGATATCCAAAACCATTTTCGATTCATGTTTTAGTCTAGGCCCCACAGTAGCTCCATTATTCGGCATTTTATGGATTTTTGTCAAAATTTTCAACCGATTTGAATTCTATGGTGTAAGGATATGGAAAGATGATGGCTCTCCTGTAGAGTTATTCTCGATATACCTTCGTTCTCATGTTATCCTTCTCATGTTAAGGGCTGACCTGAAACACAAACTGGGATTACGCCTGACTGTTTTGCAATTACAATTGACTTTACTAAGGTCCTGACCAGTGTTGCCAAAACTTTGTTGAGGAAAAATGCTAGATTTTGTTGAAAAAAATGCTAGAAAGTGCTAAAAATTTTAAAAAAGTGCCAGAAAAAAGTGCTAAAAATTTCTATAACAAAATTGTTAATATTTAACTATGGTACAATTATAAAAGGTAACAGCAAATCCCAGCTGATTTGATTCCAACGTAATACTAGTATCAATATGAATTTGACAAATTATGTTTTTAAAAATCAGCCAACAGGAAAATTTGGAACGCATACAATTTGAAATTGTTCTTTATTAAATGTGCTCTCGCATTCAATTTACTCAATCTGCCTGCTGGGAAAGTTTGAGTTTCTTCAAGGAATAACTCGCTATTCCCAGCATTTTCATATGTGTTACACATATATATGGCAATGGCTCAATTATATGAAAGGTGTGGAAGCAATAGAAATATAAATTTGATATATTTTCATTCATGTTTTTCAATTTTTATGTTGAGGATTCGAAAATATTTCATTTTCAAAATAAAAATAATTTGATGATAATTTCTTTGTTTGTTTACATTTTTCTGTCAAATGAGTTGACACTAGTAGAACTTACAACAACAAATTTCCATGTGGTTGTTGTATCGTTTTTTGTACAACAACACTTGCTGTTACCTTCTATTATTATACCATGATATTTAACTATGAAATATTAATCAGAAACCCCATTTATTCTTAACGACAATTCGTTGTCGATTTAGCCATGTCCGTCAGATTGAGGTCGCAATATTGATGACAGAGCTTTGGAATTTTGCACATACGTTGGTACTACTCCTATGAGATTTGATATTGGAAATGGAATATATCGGTCGTTTTAGGGTACACCATCCCCCAATATTTGTTTTTTAATCTTTTAGGCACATTTTTCAACTTAAATTGCTGTATATTTGTATATTGTGTTCTACCTGGATATATAGTCTTCTTACTAGAACTTATTAATATTGGTCCACTTTTAAGGGTAACCCTCATTACCTTTGGAACCTCCACACAGGGGCTAGGTCTAAATGCGGATATAGTTCATTATCGAACCTTACGATCTAATTTTTTATCTCGCTTTCCTCCGCAGGTGAAATGAACCAAATTCAAAACGCGGAACAAATCAGATTACTATTTTAATATAAAAAAGGGGACTACCTCAAAAAGGGGGGGGGGGGCAAATATTAATAATTTTTGGTAGGGAGATTTGTTAACATATGCGACTACAAAATACCAAATTGCAGCATTGGGGGGAACCCTTATATGGGAGCTATGCCTAAACGTGGACCGATAAAGCTCATCTTCGAACTTGACCTGCCTGCAGACAAAAGACGACCCTATGCAATATTTTGGCGATCTATCTTAATTCTGTTAGAAGCTAGAATGATTACCACAGACAGACGGACATGGCTATATCGTCAAGAATATATATAATTTATAGGGTCGGATGAGTTACAAACGGAAAAACAAAATTAATATACCCTCAATACTATGGTGGAGGGTATAAAAAATATGTTTGCCGGAATCGTTCTATTTTGGTCCTTATTCTGGCACAATTCCAATATAAAGGGGTACGCACGCCTTTTCGGTAATCTAAAGTGGTTATAACTTAGCATTCGGGATTCCCGCTGAATAAAATACTTGTTTTCAGAAAGTTCCAACTTAATTCATGTTCATTATTTTTATATTGCTCTCAAATGTACAACTTAATTAGATTTTTCATTTTCCCAAATAAACAATCTACCAACAGACAATGTCATAGTCACCACATGAAGTACCCGACCATTGGAAAATATAATTCATCGCGCGAAACATAGCGAAAATTCAATGCGTCAATATGAAATCGATAAACGGGATTTTTTGGGTTTAAACCAAAATTTTAATAAAAAAAAATCTTAAGAAATTAAAAAATGCTAAAAAATGTGCTAGGTGCTAGATCAATTTTTTTGGTGCTAAACGAGTTCAAAAAGTGCTAAATCTAGCACTAAAAGTGCTAAATTGGCAACACTGGTCCTGACCGAGAAAATCGATAGCCTCAAAATTCGGATTTGGTATACGTTGGGTGAATATATTCGTTATTATATCAAATATCCAATTATGATTATAATTACCTTTTAGGAGGAGGTGTATGAAGGTATGAAAAATAGGATCTATGTGTAGTAAAAATCTTAAATCTTACTGATTGTCTCCTTTCGCGAACATTATTTAAGTTTATATTGTGCCCATGTAATTTTACGTCGTATATCACAGTTATAATTTTATTTTATTTTGCGTTCTTCATTCTTGTAGGTGTGGAAAAAATCACATCGTTGTCCACATTGTTTCAACGTTGGTGTTCGACAACCAAAAATGAATCAAATTCTTTTTTTTTTGTTTTTGCAAAAACACAAATTACTTTATATTCTTGAAAAATGAATCCACAAAACACACACACGTATGAATTTTTATAGTTTTAGAACAAAAGAGATGCATTTTTGAATTCAAAATTGATAAATAAAAACACTTATGAAGTGTTTAAGGAAATGTTAAAACGTTTTTCTAATGAGGTATGAATGATGGCAGATAGTATATTTTTATATATGTATATAATACGTAAATTTATGCAATAATATTGACTCAAAATTAATAATAATAATAATTCAATTTCACACTTTGTTTTATTTAAGAAATATGTGCATTAATTTGAAATGTTTTTTTACAAGGGCACATTACAAGGTTGCATGTTGCACACATATATACGTAAATAGGGATATTGAATTTATGAACATACAAAGTGGAATGTATGCAGAATGTTAAACTCGTCTTATCTCCCCATTGTTGTAATATCAACATCATTATGGTTGTTGTTTTTTGAATGCTTGTTATAATCGGATATTGTATTGTCTAATAATCTACTGCAACAATAAAATAGTTTAATTGAATGGAAATTACTTGAAATAGAAACCTTAATGTACGCAATTACGAAGATAGAATTCTCTAGGCCCACGAGAATAGATAATATTTTTAATGTGGATAGATAATATTTAAGAGTGGCCAATAATACTGTAGTAAACGTCTTAAATTCATAAATTGAGACCGCATTTTTTCAAATCGGATAGGTCGGTTCACTTCGCCTCGAAAATATCGAAATATTTGTGGGAGACTACATAAAGTATATGTTCTAGATCACGGTAAATTCTGTGTCTATGTAACAATATCTGTCTGCGTACATCGCTGTAGTAAAGTGACTAATTTCCGGGTTTCTGGTGCACAGAAAATTTATAACAAAGGTCAATATTTTAACATATACCTATAGAGGCCCACCCCTTTTTGTTATGTTATAGGTCCTAACAGAATTTTCAACCTAAATGTCCGTAATTTGATATTTCATTTTCTCAAAGGGTAAAGCCTCATTCAGGTCCGTGTTTTGATAGGTATTTTTAAACGCCCAACTCAAGGTGAAGGATATAAGGCGTTCGACCTGGAGGAACCTATACAAAATTTGATTTTATAGGGATTTTCTAGAAGGTCCGTCTTTCGGCTGTAATCACATTAGCTTCTAAACGAATTGAGATAGGTTGGCAAAATTTTGCATATAGTTGTATTTTTTCTGCAGGCAAGTCAAGTTCGATTATGGGCTATATCGGTCCAAGTTTAGGCATAGCCCCGTATAATGGTACCCCAAACATTTCGGTATTTAGAAGTTTTTTAGCAAGTTTTTCAACTGAGTTATTATATCCTTTTAATGGGTTTTCAAGGGTTACAAGAGTCGTGGATTTTTAAGAATGATTTTTATCAGGATTGAATATCTTGTTCTGAACTTAAATTTTTAGAGGTGCCGCAGTGATTTCTGTGTTTTCAAGCGCATCGAACTTTATTCATCCTCCAAACAAACTTTAGGCCTTACTAAAGCAAATTATGACAAGGCCGCCTTTATGGATAGTCCAAAATCGGGAAAGTTGCTGCACGAATACGAACGAATATTTTTATACCCTGTGGTACAGGTATATGTCTTTGTGCATATGTTTGTAACAGGCAAAAAGAAACGAGATAGACACATGGTTCCTTTTGAGAATATGCATAGAATAACTTTTTGAGTCGATTTATGGATGTCCATCCGTCTGTTGATGTTAAATTATAAAAAAGGTACAGGTCGCATTTATGATCCGAATTGGATGAAATGTGGTACAGGTCATTTATATGGCCCAAGGACGAACCCTATTGAAATTAGGAAAAATCGGTTCAGATTTTGATATGGCTGCCATATATATTTTCGTCCGATTTAATGTAAGTTGTGCACCAAAGTACCTATATATCCTTCGATTTGCACGAAATCTGGCACAACGCACTGAATTAAGCTTAGAATGATGTGTGATAAGTTTCGTGAAAATCGGTTCAGATTTAAATATATCTCCCATATATTTCTTCGTCCGATTTAAGGTAAATGGTGCACCAAAGGCCCTGTATATCTTTCGATTTGCACGAAATTTGGCACAACGTACTGAATTAAGCCTAGAATGATGTGTGATAAGTTTCGTGAAAATCGGTTCGGATTTAGATATAGCTCCCATATATATTTTCCTCCGATTTTAGGTAAATAGTCCACCAAAGTCCCTATATATCTTTCGATTTGCACGAAATTTGGCACAACGTACTGAATTAAGCCTAGAATGGTGTGTGATAAGTTTCGTGAAAATCGGTTCAGATTTATATATATGTACCTCCTATATATATATATTCGTCCGATTTTATGTAAATGGTGCACCAAAGTCCCCATATATATTTCGATTTGCACGAAATTTGGCATAACATACTGAATTAAGTCTAGAATGATGAGTTTCGTGAAAATCGGTTCAGATTTAGATATAGCTCCCATTTATATTTACTTCCGATTGTATGTAAATTATGCGTTTTGTTGAAACTGGTGCAGATGCAGTCATACCTTCCATATATATTTCGAGCGGGTGTCAGATTGAGATTAAATTTTGAACAGAGATGCATACCGCATAGCGTGTATCAAGTTTGCTATAAATCGATTTACATAAATCTGTCATATTGTGCGCAAACGACTTTAAATTTGTCCGAATGAAATTGAATTTATCATAGCTTGCAGAAAAGGATGTGCTTGGATTGACTTTAATCGGTTCTCTTATTGATAAATATCACATATTTCAGTTCGTTCGATTCCATGTCAATGTTCCTTCGAAAAGGCGACGTTTGTTAGGATAAATATATAGAATATACCCAAAGTGGTGAAGGGTATCATATAGTCGGCCCCGTCCGTCTTTACTTCTTTCCTTACTGTTTTAATTTGTCGAACTCGCTTGAGGTTTTTGACACACCCCTAAAGTTAAATGACACGAAACATAAACAAACCGTTACAATGACATTTGTCGGTGAGTCAAATGTGTAATACGAATTTGGTTATAATTATCAAATACCAATTTCTTTCCTTTGTAATTTTGTCAAACTTTTGTAATTAAATCGTTCTTAGTTGTAGAAATTTAAGAAATGCTACGATGATACGAACAAACCCCTATATTTATCGTATTAGTAAAAGTAACAACACAACATAACACCATTGAACTCCAATTACTTACAACGAATGATTTGACAATACGATCAGCAATGCGATCATGTTTCACTAAACGAAAGTTTACGAACACGGAGCCACCCCCCTTTGATCCATTAGCAGCAGTATTACAGCTGATGTTGGCACAATTTCGTGTTGTAGCAATGAAACCTTTTTGTTGTTACTAGGAGTGTTGGGTTGGTTGGTTGTTGGATTGTACGACGAGTACAATGGGTTGTTGTGTGTGATGTTCGATTGGCGCTTGTCTAGGCGAGTAGTGTTGGTGTTTGTGGGGGGATCATAGTCATCAGTGTTGGAGGTGTTGTGGCTAGCTAGTGTCGTTGTTTGTTTGTTGTAACACAACAAAAAGAGCACACATTGTTTTGCGAAGTGTGCACTTTGTGATCGTCAGCCGTAGTCGTCGTCGTCGTTGTTGTCGGTCGTGCCCCATCATCACAATTGAAACAAGAACAGAAAATTTCCAATAGCAAAGAGTTTTTCCCATTTGTACGAACAACAAGTCGCTCATTCGCGTTTGAAACGGCGTTGTGGCAAAACGGTGAACGCGGAAAATCTTTTGTTTTGCGCGAAAACATTATTCAAAGCGGGGAAATGCGAAAATTCTGAAACGAAAAGAAAATACAGAAGAACAAAGGTGTTTGAATTCAATTTTATAACGGTGCATAAATTAAACGATTAAAAGAAATAAAATAAATAGAAAAAATAAAGTAAATATTTTAAATTAAATTTATTTTATAAATAAATATTTTTTTGTGACCTTTGTGAATAATCTCTTTTTTTGTGTTGAAAACATAATTATCCAAAGTTCATAATAATTTAAAAAAAAAATCCAATATTAAAATACTCCACATTTTGCCATGCAATTAAACTATTCTAACAATTTTCGTTGTGGTTGTTGCTATTTTGTAATTAGATTTTCCGTTTGTTGTTATGCTTGAGCTTTGTGCATGTGTGTGTGTTTTGTTTTTAATTTACCCGCTGTGGATTTACGAAAAAAATTAAACCAAAATAAATGAAAAATAAAAAAATGGAAAAATAGAAAAGAACAAACTTTGTTACGGTTGAAGTGCAAACATTATAAATTATATTTTTTCGCCATCATTTTCCAAAATTTTGTTTTGATATATTTACCTTTTTTTCGACTGGCATTTGTAGGTTATGTGTTTGCTATATAGAATATAAGAGTTAAGAGTTATATGTTGTGAGGCCATGACCGAAAAGAAGAATTTAATGGACTTATGCTAAGAATTTTAAGTGATTATTTATGTTTTAATGCTTGGTGAAAGGGTTTTGTGTGTAAATTTAAAACGCTGAAGGACAAATTCTCTATAAATCAAACTTTTCAATTTAATATGTATAAACAAATATAAAAATTAGTTTATAAAATCCAAGCTTAGAGGGGACCATATTGAAGACTAAAAATTCTTTTATAACATCCTGGTATAGCTCCCTTTATGAAGGCTATAAAAATTCACGCCTAGAGCCATTGAAGAAGGCTACAAAAATTATTTAAAAAATCCTGGTCTAAACCTCATTCAGAAGCCTATACAAAAATCTACGTACAGACTCGCTGAAAAATCCTATATAAAAATTCTTATAAAAAACTGGAATAGACCTCTTAATCTATATCCATTGAATAAGGCTATAAAAACTCTTTAAACAAATTCTGGCCTAAACCCCTTGAAGAAGGCTATACAAATTCTATAAGAAACCAATCCTAGACACTTGAAGAAGGCAATACAAATTCTTTAACAAATCCTTTTAAAATTCAGGCCTAAAGGATTTGAAATTGATTTCAAAATTCCTTTATAAAATATGTATATTTGAAGGAAAATCTGGCCTAGACCCCCAGAAGAGGGCCCCTTGAGAAAGTCTATAAAAATTCTTTAAAAAAAATTCAAGCCTATAAAATCGAGGCCAGTATTTTAAATTATTATAGCTTTGATCAGGTCCCTAGGCGTGGATTTTTACAGGAATTTGTATACCCTTCATCAAGACCTCAAGGCGATGCATTTTAAAAGGAATTTGATTTGCCCAGAGGTTTTGAATTTGATTTTAAAAATTCCCTAACAAATCTACGCCGAGAGATTTTGATGTCGATTTTTCAAAAATTCCATCAAAAAGTACACGCCCAGAAATCTAATGTCGATTTGCATAGAGGTCTTGATTAATGCCCTATATTTGTTTTGAATTCTCGTCTTGATTTTGTCTCTAAAAATTATATTAAAAAATCTCGCATAGAGGTCTTGGTTAAGGCTCTAAAATTTCTTTGGATAATTCTCGACTAGGTGACTTGATGTTGTCTCTAAATGAAGGGTATACAATTTATTTTAAAGCATCCTCGCTAAGATGCCTTGGTAATGGCTTTTACTATTCTTCAAAAAAATCCTCGTCTAGATGTCTTAATGAAGGCTATAGTAATTCATTAAAAATTATTGCCTAGAGATATCGATGAAGGGATTTAAAAAATCGGGAAAAATCTTATTGATGAAGAGACAACATTTTTTTTAATTCAAGACTAGGGACGCTGATGGAGGATTTGAAAATACTAGAAAAATATTTACTCCTATAAATAGACCTTGATGGATGATAATAAATTCTATAAAAAATTCACACCTTGAGGCGTAGTTGGATGATTTAAAAAAAAATCGTTCAAAAATGCATGCCTAGTCCTAGTTTAGGGTTTTTGAAAGAACACATCAAGGTAGACAACTAATCTGTCCTAAGCGACTGGAGATATTTTCTAAAACAAGGATAAATATGTTTTTTCTATAAAACATGATTCTACATAAAAAAATCATCATGTGGAGAAAAATTCATTCATTGAAAAGAAAAAATTGAGGATTAATTTTTTTTCAAGTTTAAAAAAATCCGCTTACGGCAGTCATTAAATAAATGAAAAATATTTTTTCCAAAACCAAACCCATGCTTATGATATGAAAACATATTTCTAAAAATCCACGCCTTGTATTGGTCTCCGAAAAAATATATATTGGGACTTTGGTGCACCATTTACATAAAATCGGACGTAAATATATATGGGAGCTATATCTACATCTGAACCGATTTTTACGAAACTTACCAGACATTATTCTAGACCCAATTAAGTACGCTATGCCAAATTTCGTAGAAATCGAAAGATATATAGGGACTTTGGTGCACCATTTATATTAAATCGGACGAATATATACATGAGCTGTATCTAAATTTGATCCGAATTTCAAGTAACTTAACATACATCATTCTAGAACTAATTAAGTACGCTATGCCAAATTTCGTTCAAATCGAAAGATATATAAGGACTTTGGTGCACCATTTACATAAAATCGGACGAACATATATGTGGGAGCTATACATAAATCCGAACCGATTTTCACGAAATTTAACACACATCGTTCTAGGCTTAATTTAGTGCGCTGTGCCAAATTTCGTGCAAATCGAAGGATACATAGGGACTTCTGTGCACCATTTACATAAAATCGGACGAACATTTATGTAGGAGCTATATATAAATCTGAACCGATTTTCACGAAACTTAACACACATCATTCTATACTCAATTTAGTACGCTATGCCAAATTTCGTGCATATCGTAGGATATACAGGGACTTTGGTGCACTATTACCATAAATCGGACGAAAATATATAAGGGAGCTATATCTAAATCTGAACCGATTTTCACGAAGCCTAACACACATCGTTCTAGACCTTATTCAGTACGCTATGCCAAATGCAAATCGGAAGATATATAGATACTTTGGTGCACCATTTATATTAAATCGGATGAAAATATATATGGCGGCTATATCTAAATCTCAACCGATTTTCACGAAACTTAACATACATCATTCTAGAACTAATTAAGTACGCTATGCCAAATTTCGTTCAAATCGAAAGATATACAGGGACTTTGGTGCAACATTTATATTAAATCAGACGAAAATATATGTGAGAGCTAAATCTAAATCTGATCCGATTTTTTCCAAAAACTGGCAGACATCATTCTGGACTCAAGTCAGTACGCTATGCCAAATTTCGTGGAAATCGAAAGATATATAGGGAATTTGGTGAACCATTTACATTAAATCGGCCGAACATATATATGGGAGCTATATCTAAATCTGAACCGATTTTTCCCAATTTCAATAGGGTTCGTCCGTGGCCCAAATAGAAGAGTTGTGACAAATTCCATCCAATTCGAATAAAAAAATGCGACCTGTACTTTGTTTACAATTTAACATGGACAGACAGACGGAAGGGGGAACATGCATAAATCAACTTAGAAAGTGATTCTATGCATATTCTCAAAAGAGACCATGTGTCAATCTCGTTTCCTTTTGCCTGTTCCAGACATATGCACAAAGACATAATACCCTGTACCACAGTGTGGTGAAGGGTATAACAATCCAGGCTTTTGATAGTTCATGAAAAATATATATATTTTTTTTAAATCCAAGCCTATGATAATACATTTTTAAAACCAGTCAGCGGAGCAGTATAGTCGGACGGGGCCGACCATACGATACCCCACACAACTTCCATGAAAATCTAACTTTCTGTGGTTCCATATCCCTTCACCGTGGGTTGTGTTGTGATGTTCGGCTTTCGACTCGAAAGTACAAATAAATAAGTTTTCGGTCCACTTCATCCGAAAAATTATTATCTGATCATCACCTAACATTTTAGGCGTTGTCCTTGACCATAACTAGAAGATTTTAAAGCGATCAGCGCTATATTCCGCCCTCCAGTGTGGTAATAGGTTACTAAATAATATATGAATACGTAAGCACCTGTAAATATTTAGATGTAACTCCCGCACCTACGACAATATAATTGGTATCAATTTAAAGGTCAACAACTCTTCTAGGATATACTATCAATTTCTGGGGTCTATGTCCTTCAGTGGTAAATATATACGCTATAGAATAAAAAAATTGTAATTTTTCACACAAAAGTTAGGGTCCATTTGACCCGCTAAATATTGACCGATCTTTATCAAAGCAGGCATACTTATTCTTTGGCCCAATTCCCTTCTTCATGCAAAAATTCGCGGTGTTTGGGCCATAATTGCGGCCTCTGGAGTGACCAGAAAAATCGACAAAAATAAAGTTGTTGGTCCATTTCATCCCCTAAATATTTTCCAAAAACGATAGGGGTCTTCATTGGCCAGAACCCATCCTACATGCAAAATTTCGTGAATTTCGGACGGTCGGACGAACGGACACACATGTCTAGAACCCACTCTCAGCTAGTCGAGATATGACGATCGGTATACTTAAAGGTGGGTCTAGGACCAATATTTCGCGGCGTTACAAACTTTTGGGGCTGCACAAAGCTATAATACCCTGACAACATAGTTATGTAGGGTATAAAGACATTATGTATATAAAAATATAAAATAACAATCCTATGATAAAAAAAATCTACTTCTATGATAGTTTCTATAAAAATTCTATAAAAATCCACTCTTATTACACTCCATGGAAAATATGTATTTTTTAAATCCTATCATACGATTGTGTCGATTTTTTTAGTAAAAGTTAATAGACTTTTTAAACATATTTATATATTTTTAATTCCTGTTATAATTGAATTTAAGAATAATATGATATATTCTTTACTTACGATCATTTAATGATATAATCACCATTATAATTAATTTCGAAAAGTGAATTGTCTCAGCAGATCATTTAGATAATGATTAAAATCATGTGAAGTGGTCATTAGATTCATTTGTTAATAACTTGGGAATTTATAATTAGATTTTTTTTACGAAATATTAAATTAATTTTTTAATAATATAAAACTAACCCACAATTTGAAATACTCTATATTTCGTTTAAATCATTGAGGTTGTTACTCCCACCTATAAAGGTGGGCAATGCAGTGAAGGAAGCGGCCATGGAAGTTCTCATTAGCCAAGAAAATATTTATCTTTTAAAATCTTTAACAATTTTATTAGCAGATTTGAAATGCATTTTTATTAGACATGCCAGTAGTAAAGCATAAAATATCTATTGATGTTTGCAAATTAAAAAAAAAAAAAAAACAAATATTTGTCAACTATCAAAATAACTACAACAAAAAACCAGAAAATTATTAACATTACCAAACACACATGCACATACTGCAATCATAAAAAATGAAATTTTGTCTTAGATACCGTTAATAACCAAAAAATAATAATAACAATATACAACAAAAGAAATTTTAAAATTGCAACGAAAAAAACATAACAACTACAACAAGTGCATGAAGTGAAACAAAAGACTTAAGCAACAAACGTGATTCTGGCTGACTAGCTGGCTTAGAAGACGATAACGGCTAACAAAGCAGCCAAGCAAAAAATCTACAATGCCTGCAAATGTAAACATAACCACAAAACTATAACAAAAAAAGCTCCCCTCCAGTAGAGTAATACCATCAACAACAACAACAACTACAACAACATCATCATCACCATCATCCTCACAACCACCTCCACAACGACGATTAGCTAGCTGGTGGTAGCAGCCAGCCAGCCATTCGCTGAACACTGAGCCGCACTAATTTGAAACCCACCTAAACTGGAGTAAACCAAGTTAAACATAACAAACAATTAATTAGTGCATAAACTTACAAATAATTAACTGCCGTTAAATTTAACTCTTATGCCTCTACGCTCTCGGTGTGTGTGTGTGAGTTTGTTTGTGTGAGTCTGTTTGTGTGTTTAGCCAGCTTGCCCATCGAATTGCCTAAATGTAAGCGTACCTATGATTTCGATTTTTTTTGTTGCTTTGTATTTACATTCACTTTTTTTGTTTGGTTCGGCCTGTCGATATGAAATTAAATCGTAGCTCTTCAGTGAATAACATATGAAGTTTTGGGATCGACCAAGGCTGATGCTTGTATACCCTGCACCATGGAGGTTCTATGGAAGGAAACATTTTGAAGAGGTCTTCTTTTGATGGTCTTTGACCAAGAACTTGATAATCTTCGAAAATATATATAGTTCGAAAATAAAGGGATAATCATAGAAAAAATAGTTCTTTAAAATATCCACGCGTTTGATAGTCCTTTAAAAAATCCATGCCTTTGATAGTCCTTTAAAAATCCACACCTTTGATAGTCCTTTAAAAAAAACACACCTTTGATAGTCCTTTAAAAATCCACACCTTTGATAGTCCTTTAAAAAAAACACACCTTTGATAGTCCTTTAAAAATCCACACCTTTGATAGTCCTTTAAAAATCCACACCTTTGATAGTCCTTTAAAAAAAACACGCCTTTGATAGTCCTTTAAAAATCCACACCTTTGATAGTCCTTTAAAAAATCCACGCCTTTGATAGTCCTATAAAAAATCGAGGCCTTTGATAGTCCTTTAAAAAATCCACGCCTTGTATTGGTCCCTGAAAAAATATTCTTTAAAAAATCCACGCCTTGTATTGGTCCCTGAAAAAATATTCTTTAAAAAATCCACGCCTTGTATTGGTCCCTGAAAAAATATTCTTTAAAAAATCCACGCCTTGTATTGGTCCCTGAAAAAATATTCTTTAAAAAATCCACGCCTTGTATTGGTAACTAAAAAATATTCTTTAAAAAATCCACGCCTTGTATTGGTCCCTGAAAAAATATTCTTTAAAAATCCACGCCTTGTATTGGTCCCTGAAAAAATATTCTTTAAAAAATCTACGCCTTAGATAGTCCTTGAAAAAATATTTTTTAAAAAATCCACGCCTTGTATTGGTCCCTGAAAAAAATATTCTTTAAAAAATCCACGCCTTGTATTGGTCCCTGAAAAAATATTCTTTAAAAAATCCACGCCTTGTATTGGTCCCTGAAAAAATATTCTTTAAAAAATCCACGCCTTGTATTGGTCCCTGAAAAAATATTCTTTAAAAAATCCACGCCTTGTATTGGTCCCTGAAAAAATATTCTTTAAAAAATCCACGCCTTGTATTGGTCCCTGAAAAAATATTCTTTAAAAAATCCACGCCTTGTATTGGTCCCTGAAAAAATATTCTTTAAAAAATCCACGCCTTGTATTGGTCCCTGAAAAAATATTCTTTAAAAAATCCACGCCTTGTATTGGTCCCTGAAAAAATATTCTTTAAAAAATCCACGCCTTGTATTGGTCCCTGAAAAAATATTCTTTAAAAAATCAACGCCTTGTATTGGTCCCTGAAAAAATATTCTTTAAAAAATCCACGCCTTGTATTGGTCCCTGAAAAAAAAATATTCTTTAAAAAATCCACGCCTTGTATTGGTTCCTGAAAAAATATTCTTTAAAAAATCCACGCCTTGTATTGGTCCCTAAAAAAATATTCTTTAAAAAATCCACGCCTTGTATTGGTCCCTGAAAAAATATTCTTTAAAAAATCCACGCCTTGTATTGGTCCCTGAAAAAATATTCTTTAAAAAATCCATGCCTGTATTGGTCTCTGAAAAAATATTCTTTAAAAAATCTACGCCTTAGATAGTCCTTGAAAAAATATTCTTTAAAAAATCTACGCCTTAGATAGTCTTTGAAAAAATATTCTTTAAAAAATCCACGCCTTGTATTGGTCCCTAAAAAAATATTCTTTAAAAAATCAACGCCTTGTATTGGTCCCTGAAAAAATATTCTTTAAAAAATCCACGCCTTGTATTGGTCCCTGAAAAAATATTCTTTAAAAAATCCACGCCTTGTATTGGTCCCTAAAAAAATATTCTTTAAAAAATCAACGCCTTGTATTGGTCCCTGAAAAAATATTCTTTAAAAAATCCACGCCTTGTATTGGTCCCTGACAAAAAAAATATTCTTTAAAAAATCCACGCCTTGTATTGGTCCCTGAAAAAATATTCTTTAAAAAATCCACGCCTTGTATTGGTCCCTGAAAAAATATTCTTTAAAAAATCCACGCCTTGTATTGGTCTTTGAAAAAATATTCTTAAAAATATCCTATCAAAGTCCTTGAAAAATATTTAAAAAAATCGACGCCTTGAAAACATATTTTTCAGAAGAGGATCTCTTTTCCTAAAGACTTTTTCTTTTCTTCATAGTAGACCTCCATCCATGGCGTAGGGTATACCCCAATAATTGGTCCGCACAACATTGTTTACCATTTTCAGATTCCTGAGGCGAAAATATGGCAAAATGTCTTGGAATGTTGGCAAATTATTTGGAATTTAATAACAGCAAAAACAACAGCAACAACAATTTAATAACAATCACAAAATCAATGAGCGAAGAGGCAACAAAAACAACAAATGAAAAAATAATAAAGATGTCTATTGGCCAATAAATACGAAAATAGAGGCTAATTTAAACTGCATTAAGGAGATAGACAGGCAGAGCCGTTTGCCACTGAAATCAAAAATAAAAATAAATTCAACAACAACAAAATAAAATAAAAACACTACACTGCCACCGAAAGTGTAACAAAGTTTTACTTTTCGTTTCATTTCAAAAAAAAAACCTAAAATAAAACACTTCAATGCTTGCCGAAAATCCCGCCTACTGGAAAAACTCAAGACAGTCAAAACATTATAGAATGTGCTCAAATAAAAGTTTACTTTTGATTTTATTAATCACCTTAATCGGTTCATGTTTTTACAACAATGCCAATTGCCTGCTCATCACAACAGCAACAACAACATCAACAAATAGCACACAAAATCCCACAACTGCCGGTGGTCATAATCACCATCAGCAACATCATTTGGATCAGCATGGAATAACTATTCCAAATGCTGATGACGATGACAATGACGGCGATGTGGGTGATTTTGAAAACATTTCATGGCACGCTTCGTCTGCTACAACACCCCAACCACATGCGGATCATCCACACGAAAGCTCAAGCTCAACGGGTGGTGGTAGCGGTAGCCACGGTGGTCATTTTATTGATATAACACGGAAACACAAAATCCATTTTAATGGACAGGTGGTAAGTGATATTTCATTTTTCATATTTTCTTTATTTTTGGAGTTTTCATTTTTTCTTAGCTTTTGGGGAGGTTGAAATATTTTGAAAAATGTTATGTTAATATTATTTCTTCATATTCATATTGTGTCTTGGAATTTCTAAGGGGGAATTTTTGGGGTAATTTAAATATTCTGTAGTTAACTAATTAGGCAATCTAATAAAAAATGAATTTGGATTTTAGTTTATTTCATAAATAAATTACAACATTGTTGTTGTGTTAATTTTATCTGGTGGACCTTATTGAAGAAATAAAAAGATATAAGAAAATGGGTTTAAAAATAAAACCGTACTTTTGATGATTTCCGAAAAACTAGTGTATAAAAACGCTATTGGCAGTTTTCAAACAAAAAATATATATATATATATAAAATACGTCATGAAAAATATTTGGTTTTAAATCCACGCCTATTATAGGTCAAGATTTTTTTAAATCCACGCCTATTATAGATCAAGATTCTTTTTTAAATCCACGCCTTTATAGGTCAAGATTTTCTTTAAAAAATCCACGCCTATTTTATAGGTCACGAACTTTTCTTTAAAAAATCCACGCCTATTTTATAGGTCACGAACTTTTCTTTAAAAAATCCACGCCTATTATAGGTCACGAACTTTTCTTTAAAAAATCCACGCCTTTTATTTATTATAGGTCAAGATTCTTTTTTAAATCAACGCCTATTATAGGCCACGATCTTTTCTTTAAAAAGATCTTTTCTTTTAAAAGACGAATTTTTTTATTTAAATCCGCACCTATTATAGGTCACGAATTTTTTTTTAAATCCACGCCTATTATAGGTCACGATTTTTTTTTAAATCCACGCCTATTATAGGTCACGATTTTTTTTTTAAATCCACGCCTATTATAGGTCACGAACTTTTTTTAAATCCACGCCTATTATAGATCAAGATTTTTTTTTAAATCCACGCCTATTATAGGTCACGATTTTTTTTAATTCGCGCCTATTATAGGTCATGCATTTTTTTTAAATCCTCGCCTATTATAGGTCACGATTTTTTTTTTTAAATCCACGCCTATTATAGGTCATGATTTTTTTTAATCCGCGCCTATTATAGGTCATGAAAATTTTTTTTAAATCCACGCTTTTTATAGGTCATGATTTTTTTTAAATCCACGCCTATTATAGGTCACAAATTTTTTTTAAATAAACGACTTTTATAGGTCATGAAAAACATTTTTTTTAATCCACGCCTATTATATGTCGCAAAAATCCACGCCTATTATAGGTCAGATTTTTTTAAATCCACGCCTATTATAGGTAACGACAATCCACGCCTATTATAGGTTATATATTTTTTTTTTTAAATCCACATTATGCAACATTTTGTTTTAATCGGTCTAACTTTGGTGCACCATTTACTTAAAATCGGACGAAATTATATATGGGAGTTATATCTAAATCGGAATCGATGTTCACTAAACTTAACACATATCATTCTAGACTTAATTCATTGCGCTATGCCAAATTTCATGCAAATCGAAAGATATCTATTGACTTTGATCGGAAGAAAATATATATGGGAGCTATATCTAAATCTAAAGCGATTTTCAGGAAACTTAACACACGTCATTCTAGACCTATTTTAGTACACGATGAAAAATTTCGTGCAAATCGAAAGATAAATAGAGCATTTGGTGCACCATTTATTTTAAATCGGACGAAAATATATATGGAATCTATACTAAATCTGAACCGATTTTCACGAAACTTAACACACATCATTCTAGACTTAATTTAGTACGCTGTGCCAAGTTTCGTGCAAATCGAAATATATATATAGAGACTTTGGAGCACCATTTACCTCAAATCGGACGAAAATATATATGGGAGCTATATTTAAATCTGGCCCGATCTTTAGGAAACTTAGTACACATCATTCTAGGCTTAATTCAATACGCTGTGCCAAATTTCATGCAAATTGAAATATAAATAGGGACTTTGATGCACCATTTACCTTAAATCGGACGAAAACATATATGGGATATATATCTAAATCTGAACCCATTTTCACGAAACTTAACACACATAATTCTGGACTTAATTTACTATGCTGTGCCAAGTGTCGTGCAAATCGGAAGATATATAGGGTCTTTGATGCACCATTTACATTAAATCGGAGGAAATATATATGGGAGCTATATCTAAATCTGAACCGATTTTCCCGAAACTTAGCACACGTCATTCTAGACATAATTGAGTTGGCTGTGCCAAGTTTCGCGCAAATCCAAAGATATATAGAGGCTTTGGTACACCATTTACATCAAATCGGACGAAAATTTATAAATCTTAACCGATTTTTCCCAATATCAATAGAGTTAATCCTTGGGCCAAATAAGTGACATATACCAAATTTCATCCAATTCGGATCATAAATGCGACCTGTACGTTGTTTACAATTTAACATGGACAGACGGACATGCATAAATCGACTTAGAAAGTGATTCTATGCATATTCTCAAAAGGAACCCTGTGTCTATCTCGTTTCCTTTTGCCTGTTACAAACATATGCACAACGAAATAACACCCTGTACCGCATTGTGGTGAAGGGTATACAAATCCACGCCTATGATGAATCATGAAAATATATTTTAAAAACCTCGCATTTGATACTTCATGAAAATCTGTATTATTTTAAAAAATCCATCATTGTGATAGTTTATGAACACTATTATTTGAAACCAGTGAACGGAGCAGTATAGTCGGACAGGGCCGACCATATCATTTGACCTATACAACTTCCACGAAAATCTAACTTTCTCTGGTTCTATATTCTGAGCATGGGCAATGTTTCGAGATATTGGCACCCTCTTGACCGTCTAGAGGTCAACAAAGATTACTAATATTCAGTACGGCAAAGGTTGTGTTGTGATGTTCGGCTTTGAATTGTGGCCTATAGCTCAAATCAAAAAAAAAAAAAGAACAAAAAAACACACACACACAAAATTAAGTTTTCGGTCCACTTAATCCCAATATAATAATCTGATCATCGCCGAAAATGTTGGCGTTGTTTTTGTCCACGGAACATTTCAAAGCGATCAGCGCTATATTTCCGCCCTCTAGTGTGGTAATGGGTGACTAAATAATATATGAATACGTAAGCACCTGTAAATATTTAAGTGTAACTCTCACATCCGAGTACATACGATAACATAATTGGTATCAATACTCCTTCTCGGGTCTAGGTCCTTCAGGGGCAAATATATACGCCATGGAATACAAATTTTGTAATTTTTCACACAAAAGTCAATGTCGATGTGGGTCCTAAGGGTTCTAAATATTGACCGATCTTTATCAAAACAGGCATGCTTATTCGTTGGCCCGATGCCCTTCTCCATGTAAAAATTCGATGTTTGGGCCATAATTGCGGCGTCTAGAGCGACCAGAAAATTAGATAAAAATAAAGTTTTTGGTCCATTTCATCCCCAAAATATTAACCAATCTTTACCAAAAACAATAGGGGTTTTCATTGGCCAGAACCCATCCTAAATGCAAAATTTCGTGAAGATTGGTCCATAACTGTGGCCTGTATCGTGTTTACAAATTATAATTGACAGACGGAATAGATCGACCCAGCTCATCGAGATAAGACGATCGGTATACTTAAAGGTGAGTCTAGGACCAATATTTCGCGGCATTACAAACTTTTGGGGCTGCACAAAGCTATAATACCCTGACAAAATAGTTGTGTAGGGTATAAAAATCCACATATTTTTAAAAATATTTTTCAATCGATTTTTTCAGTATTTTTTCAATGACTAGAAAAGGCTTGAATTTTTTAAAAAATATGTTTCAAAAATATTATTTGAAAATCAACACTTCTGGCATTTTAAAAGATGTTCTTTAAAAATCATGATAGTTAAAAAAATATTCGTTAAATTATACACGCTTAAGCTAGATATTTATAAAAAAATTTGTTCGACCCAATCTAATATGATTTTTTATTTGTTTGATATTTCGAAACCCCATTTACCTCATTAAATCTTTTTTTTTCAGAATTGCATTACAATAATAATTAAATTGTCATTTTATGCAACACCTCAAATCCGATTTATTAATTTAATTATTCAGAATTTGTCAAGCTAAAATACAAACTAATATTGAATAATATTACATTTTATATTAATATTCTATTTAACAATAAAACCAAATTAAAAATTCAGAAAAATTCTTGCACTTAACCCTGGTGACTTAAATTGCTTTAGGGTGTGCTCAAATGAAACCCCAATAGATTTTTTATGTTGTAATTTTTAACACTTACGAGGGTCGTATGTTAAGTGTAAATCAGGGAATGTTTTATCACAATATTATTTATATATACCCTATACCACCCTACTTAGAATCAGTTTATGAGTCGATTCTGAGACCCTCGTTTTGTCAACCTAGTGTACCTACCCATTTTTAGCACTTATATTGTCATTATCATGCAATACCAAAAAACAATTTGAATCTTTTCAATGATTGTTCCTTTATTTGAAAAAAAAAACGTTAACAATATTATTTGTCTGCAACAATATCTATGTTCGATCTGTGGCACAGATATGTTGCCTCTACACTGATCTCAATACAATTGCTTTAGAAACAAAACAACAACATCCATGTTAAATTGCGGTGGCACGTGAGTCAGTCTGCCTGACTGGTATTGGCATCTGATTTGCATCATTGACAGTTTTTCTTTTGTTGTTGCTGTTGTTTGCCATTCGTGGTGATTTACGGTGGCCCAGCTAGCTGCTGGATAGCCTGGCTCACTACATGACAATGCCAGTATGCGCTACACACCTCTCACACTCATTCAATAAAATATCTTTTGAAAGCGGTTTGATTGATTTGTAGTCTTTTAATATGATCACTTGAACTCGAATGTGAGTAATTTACATGATTTTCAAATTAAATATTTGTTCATATATAAGTTTGTATGTATGTATGTGTGTAGGGAACATGCAACTAGGTGAGTTATAAATCTAAAACAAATAGAGATTTTAATAGAGCTTGCCTTATGTTTCGAAAATCATTTCAATTCATAAAATAAACTCAATAAAACTTATTGAGACAGATCACGTATAGTTGGAGACCAGGAGGTTCGATTTTTTTCAATTCATAAATATTCGTCTGAGTGGCTCTCATTAAATACTTTTTAATCACGCTAGGGGATAACAAATACATTTTAATTGATTTATTAAATTATGTATCTACAAAGTGACCAGATCCTTATACGATGGATAAAAAACACATTTTCAAGGTGGATTTTTTTAAGTAGATCAGAATCGTGTAAAAATATATTTTTCAAGATCTACTAGAGACGTGGATTTTTTACGAATATATTTTCAAGGACCATTCCAGGCGTGGATTTTTTAAAGAATAATTGTATAAGGTCCATTCTAGGCGTGGATTTTTTAAAGAACATTTGTATAAGGTCCATTATAGGCGTGGATTTTTAAAAGAACAATTGTAAATAACATTTGTATAAGGTCCATTATAGGCGTGGATTTTTAAAAGAACAATTGTAAAGAACATTTGTATAAGGTCCATTATAGGCGTGGATTTTTTAAAGAATAGTTTTTAAGGTTCATTATAGGCTTGAATAAATATTTTTTAGCCTCGATGTAGTGATGCTGGGATTTTGCAGCACCAGCGTTTTCAGCAGGAGCTCCTTGTTTCACAAGAAAATCCTTAGATTTATTGTTCAGACAGTAGATGACTTTGGCACCCTTCTGCATGAAGGCACTGCCAACTGACGATCCCCTTATTCCAACCCACAGACAATGGCCGACCGAAGGGCTCCTTCAAAGAGCAACCAATGACTATCACTGGATCACTATCACTGGATGAGGATCAGATTTGTCGATGATTGCCACTAGAAGGTCTTCTTCAGCGACTACCTTGGTCGGTATGTCATATGGCTTACGCTGTCTTTAGCTACGAACTTTGGAGTTCGCTTTTCTAGAGGAGGTTAATGCCTTCTCTGTACTTAGCTGTTTCTCCGTTTGTTGTCCAACGACAGCCGCATATGTGGTAGAAGGATCTGCCAGGCGAGAAGTCATCGTCTTCTTGGGTGGGGGTTGCGGACCTTCTAAAGAGCGGATGCGCTCCACAGATTTGCTCTGTGGGGCGATATTTACTCCCCAGGATACGATGGTTCCTTGACTGACTTACCCTTCTTCCTATTTCGACCACTAGTGGATCCATCCAAAGCTTTAGCTTCACCTTTGTAGTTAGGCGATGAATCGGGCTTTGAGACTGAGCCCTCCACACGTTGATCACCCTTATGGGTGATATTTTGCTTCGGGATGTTCTCAATTGCCTTTTCCTGTGCATTCTTACTAGGATTCGGCTTCGAGCTGGGCTTCAGGTTAGAAGTCGGCTTAGCACCTTTGTCAGGATTCTGGAGGGAGATCCTGTCCATTTCGTGTTCAAGATGGAGAGCGTGCGGATAGATTCTTTCGAACTTCCTTACGTATCTCATCTTACCCTTTATAAGGGGTACCTCCCTCTCCGAGATCAAATTCGCGTCTCGCCCCACGAATTTGCGGAGATACGTAGCAGCACGTTTCTAATGCTTCACATCAGCTACTTCTCGGTCCTTCCCAACATATGAGCCGCTGTCCGTTGCTGGGGTCTCAACAGATTCCAAATCGTCGGACATCACCTCCGTTCCAGATTGCCTCTGAAGTTTGTCGGCGGTCAACAGGGTCTGCGCTTCCTTCGTTACTACTACCGCAATCCCCCTGTGTAGACTTGGCTGGGATCACCGTGGTGTCTAGCTCATCATCAGTTAGGGTGAGATTCAGTAGCAGTTCCTCCGGATGCGCATCCCCACATTGTTTTTCCGGTAACAGTCTGTCTAATCTGTCAGCCTTGACATGCTCATTTGCCAATGGAATAGCCAGTTCGTCAACGTTTTGGTTTTGAATTGATGCACTTGTAACAACAGCAGGTGCCAAGGCATTCACACCTAGAACAGCCGGATCACAATCGCTTGATCTCGACGACACGTGGCTTGTGACCTTACCAACGATTGCCGCCGGTACTGGGTATTAACTCAATGCACCGTAACTTTATTCTTGTTTACTTCTTTTACCCATCATAGTTGATTTATTTAAGGGCACTACCCCGATCCATTTTTGTCCAAGGGGGATCCGAACATCACCAAGGTTTCCACGAAGTGTAGAGAAAAGTTGATCTAGGAGACCTAGGTCAGTTTCACTCTGCACATCATGGAGACCCCCTTCCCATCCGCCACCCGGGAAGACGCGCCTAGTAGGAGATTGACAACTCCCCTAGGAGTAGGCTATCTAAGGCGTGGATTTTTTAAAGATTATTTTTCAAAGGCTATCTAAGGCGTGGATTTTTTAAAGATTATTTTTCAAAGGCTATCTAAGGCGTGGATTTTTTAAAGATTATTTTTCAAAGGCTATCTAAGGCGTGGATTTTTTAAAGATTATTTTTCAAAGGCTATCTAAGACGTGGATTTTTTAAAGATTATTTTTCAAAGGCTATCTAAGGCGTGGATTTTTTAAAGATTATTTTTCAAAGGATATCTAAGGCGTGGATTTTTTAAAGGCTGTCTAAGGAGTGGATTTTTTAAAGGCTATCTAAGGGATGGATTTTTTAAAGGCTATCTAAGGCGTGGATTTTTTAAAGGCTGTCTAAGGCGTGGATTTTTTAAAGGCTATCTAAGGGATGGATTTTTTAAATTATTAATTTTCCTCAAAATCTTCTATTCCTTAAGAAAACATTTTATTTTCATTGTTGCTGGCGTTGTTCTCAGTTTAAATTGTTTCCGACATATTTCCTTATTTATGGCCAGTGTTAAATAACAGTCCATAATTTTTTATTAACAATTAGTAATTGATTTAAATAAAAGTGTACAACAACAACGGCAGCAACATCACAAATCACAACTATGACCCCGTACAAAAACATTTGCCAGGCATTTGAATTTGGACCAGGCAATTTGTTGCAATTCAGCAGCAGTGTAGGATGATGGCGTTCAATTGAAAAGCAATCTATCAATCGTTTAACAAAAACAAAAAACTAATAAAAGCAACAACGAGGAGGAAAATAATAATAATAGAAATGGTGATAATAATGATTTGCATCATTAGTAAGTGGCAATATTGCAAGACGGAATGGAAACAAAAAAAAAAGCAAACGTGCAAAATCTATTTATTCCAGTTTACATAAGATTCCGACCCAGTTGCAGCAAACACGTGTACGGAATGGTCAATGATACTGAAGTGCAATGGCAGAAAAGCAAAACAAAAAAAAAAAAAAAAAAAAAAAAAAAAAAAAAACTCATAATAGTCAATTGATTTTCTAGTGGATTGACGGTTTGTCACAATGACTATTTTATTTGCTGTTCGATTCAATTGCTATTAAGACATTACATTAATAAAAAATATAAAAAATGATAAGAAATGATTGCGTTTTAATTGCATTTCAAGTAGCTTGTTGAAGACGCGGTGGAATGAAGATAAGATTTGAAAATATTTGTTGTTGTTGTTAATCATTTCTGTTGACCATAATTAAGATATTGTTGAGTAGGTTGTAATTGTCATTGTTTGGTGTGCAATAATAACAATAATTTATTATAAAAATAATCAATTCAAAGCACCCCTTTGATGTAAATTTTATCATCGCTTCGAAGCGAAGCGCCGGCTTTTAATGTGTCACTTCATATCATGCAAACCAATTTTAACCAAATCTTGTCCATTGAGCATAGAATATTTTTCAAGGGGTTCTATTTAAGGTTTTGATTTTTTACTGAATATTTTTCAGGGTCTATCCACACATCCACGCTTGAAGGATGTTTTAATAAATATTTTAAAGGGTTGTCTAAGGCGTGGATTTTTTTAAGTAATAGGTTTCAAAGGACCGACTATAAGATAATATTCATCACTTCGGATAGATACACGAGACGTTCCTATGTACACTATCATATCAATAAAACATGAAGAACAATTGGCATGGAATCGAAATTAAATATGTGGTCTTCATAGATATATGGATCAATTTAAGGTACATGTCATTCTGAAATAAACGCAAAATTCCATGTCAAACTTTGCCCACCGCAATATTTTTACAAGGGTTACTAGAGGCGTGGATTTTTTAAAGAAGACTTTTTCAAGGGTTACTAGAGGCGTGAATTTTTTGAAGAAATTTTTTTCAAGGTTTACTTCAGGCGTGTTTTTTTAAGAATATTTTTTACCAAAGGCGTCGATTTTTTAAAGAATATTTTTTAAGGCTGTCTAAGGCCTGGGTTTTTAAAGGCTGTTTAAGGCCTCGATTTTTTAAATAACATTTTTAAAGGCTGTCTAGGATTTGGATTTGTTTAAAGAATATTTTTCCAATTTTATCTAAGGCCTGGGGTTTTAAAGAATATTTTTTTTCAATGCTATCTAAGGCCTTGATTTTTTAAAGAATTCAATTCAAAGCAATTAATTCATTGACAACATTATTTTCATTCAGAGAATGTATGTGGGGTAGTTTCCATTTTTTTAAGTGTGAAATTTGATCAAAATGACCTAAAATCGGACGAAAATATATATGGGAGCTATATCTAAATATGAACCGATTTTCACGAAATTTAAATTTTCACGCTATACCAAATTTCTGGCAAATCGAAGTATATATAGGGACTGTGGTTCACCATTTACCCAAAATCGGACGTAAATATATATGGAAGCTATATCTAAATATGAACCGATTTTCACGAAATTTAATACACATCATTCTAGACTTAGAGCTATATCGAAATCTGAACCGATTTTCCCCAAACTTACCACTTATCATTGTAGACTTAATTCAGTACGCTATGTCAAATTTCGTGCAAATCGAAGGATATATAGGGACTGTGGTGCATCATTTACCTAAAATCGGACGGAAATATATATGGGAGCTATATCTAAATCTGAACCGATTTTCACGAAATTTAATTAATAAATATATATGGGAGCTATATTGAAATCTAAACCGATTTTCCCCAAACTTATCACTTATCAATCTAGACTCGATTCATTACGCTATACCATATTTCGTGCAAATCGAATGTTATAAACGGACTTTGGTGCAATATTTACCTAAAATCGGACGAAAATATATATGGAAGCTATATCTAAATATAAACCGATCTTCACGAAATTTAATACACATCGTTCTAGACTTAATTCAGTACGCTATGCCAAATTTCGGGCAAATCGAAGTATATATAGGGACTGTGGTGCACCATTTATCCAAAATCGGACGAAAATATATATGGGAGCTATATCTAAATCTGAACCGATTTTCCCCAAACTTACCACTTATTATTCTAGACTCAATTCATTACGCTGTGCCACATCGTTTTAGACTTAATTCAGTACACCATGCCAAATTTCGGGCAAACCGAAGGATATTAACCGGACGAAAATATATATGGGAGCTATATTTAAATCTGAACCGATTTTACCCAATTTCAATAGGGTTCGTCTTTGGGCCAAATAAAAGAGCTGTGCCAAATTTCATCCAATTCGAATAAAAAATGCGACCTGTACTTTTTTTACAATTTAACATGGACATATAGACAGACAGACGGACGGACATGCATAAATCGACTTAAGCAGTGATTCTATGCATATTCTCAAAAGGGACCACGTGTCTATCTCGTTTCCTTTTGCCTGTTACAAACATATGCACAAATAAATAATACCCTGTACCACAGTGTGGTGAAGGGTATAATGAGTTTTCATATTTTTAAGATTTATGATGTTTAGACAGATTTTTGAGTTCTGGTCTATTTTGAGAGCTATATTAAAACTTTTTGTGAAAATTCTGACCTCCTATAACGCCATTTTAAATAATTTTTCTATCATTTCTAAAAAAAGGGAACCGAAAAGACCCCTTCAGAGGGTCGACTAAGGGTTAAGGTATTAGACCAAATACACCAAATACCTAAAATGCAAGGATCCAAATATTTTCAAATGTCTTGAAAGTGGGAAATATTGCCAAACCTGTTTAGGTTACCTACCTATGTAAACATTCAAAATGCCGATAAACGTGTCTTCTATTTTTAGCCCCTCTATTATTTTTGTCGGAATTTTTCGATAATTATTTTTGGTGTTGCACAGTGTGTTTTTAGCCGTTAATTCATAACAAATTGTTGTATTCCCGATAAATGAAGAAAATCACAGCGAACTTTATCTTAAATTTGAGATGCCATGCAGTTCTGCACAATATCATAATAGCAATAACACAATAGCTTTCCATAGAATTTCTTTAAAGATAAGATTCTCTTATTAAATCAACACATTTTTTTCAGTTTGGCGAATATTTCCACATAAGTCTATGTTTATAATAACATCAGTTGTCCAAAAAGGTCATCATACTTAAAATAAAAAAGCACGAAGTGATTGGAGTTGTCACCAGAGCCGAAACATATGTTTGCCCACACAAATTTGCAAATTAAAAAATAGAAAAAAAAACTGCATGACAAATAAAAAATACCTCCTTGCAATTATGTTTGTTTGGAGGCGAAATTGAATAATATTTTATTTTATCCAAGTTTTCGTTCATTTTTCGCACATATCTTAGTTAAATACTTTAAGATTCCAATTTCATGCAAAAAATCGCTTAATTTTCAGTTTTTTTTTTTTTTTGGCTGATGGATGTATGACTTGACTTGACAGATAGACAGAAGTCTCTGTCAACAATAAGCTGTTAACGACATTAAATTAATTTTTTTGCAGGTTTTTGTAGTTGTCACAGTGTTGGAATGTTTATGTTTTGAGTCATTGACATGAAAATCATTTGGTGCCGGTCATTTACCAAACTCGGCTCGGCATGACAGTTTTTAAAGTTTTTTATTTATTTTTTGTTGGTTTTGTGGCAAATTCAATTACTGTTCTTAATTTAATTTTGTCAAACCCTGGTATTATTATTATTTATTGTAGTTTTGTATGTTGAAAAATGATAAATATGCAAAAAAAAAAAAGAATACAAAAAAAAAAAAAAAAAAAATTGACAACACAAATCGTACGATAATCACCTGTTCGTTATGATGGCGCGCCGTATATTCTCAAATGTGTCTAGTAATGGAAAACAAAAAAAAAAATATATAAAATATTATTTTATTTTGCGTATTCAGTCAATTATTATGGGTCAAGATTTTTTCTACATTACAGATAATCACCATTGGCAACTAGATTTAATTTCATTTAACTATTATATATTGTTTTTAATCATTTATGTAGGCTTTCAGAACAGACCATTACAGATTTGAAATTGTTATGAACTCCACATATAATCTTGCTGATGTTTTACGGAAATATGGCCATGAAATACTTGGACTATTATCTTGATATCGTACGATATGATCGTAAGTGGAATAATGGGGGCAAATAATGAGTGCTTTCTGCAGAAAAAAATGTTATGGAAATTTATGGCAACTCCTGTACAAATGGTTCGTAATTCCTGAAGACCATACAAAAAATTGTGTGGAGTGGAAGAGAGGAGATTCATGCCAGATGGATGTCTAAAACCACATGTCTAGATTAAGTGTTTGTCGCAAGGGTTGCAATGTGTCATTGCGGATTCATGGAGGGAAAAACACAAATTTGCAGAAAATGTATAAAATATGTCATAGCCTCCATATACAGGTCCGCCCCTTGTTTGATTTTTTTATGCTCTTAAAAGCTTATTCCAACCGAAATGGCATTCCAGGTTTTTTGGTATGGAGAACAATTTTTCGCAAAAAAATCAATATTAGACCATTTTTTGACATAGCACCCATATAAAGTGGAAGATCCATGATGAATTTTCCAGTCACACTAAATATTAGATTTGCGAAAAAGGCCAGTGGTTTGAAATTTCGATAAAATCGGGGAAATGATCGAAGTTGACCGGCCTGTTAGCAGTCTTAACACTGTTTTAAACCATTTACACAAATCTGGATTCAAAAAGAAGCTCGATGTTTGGGTGCCACGTCAATTAAATTAACAAAAGAGGAAGAATCGAAATTCCATCTGCGAAGCCTTGGCCAAACCTAATGAGATAGACCCATTTCGTAAACGGATGGTGACTGGAGATGAGAAATAGATCACATACGATAAGCCTGTGCGAAAACGAAAGTGGTCAAGCACGTGGTCAAGCGGTGAAGCACCTTAAACGGTAGCTAGGAAGGTTCTCCTATGCATTTGGTGGGACTGGAAAGGGATTATTTATTATGAGTTGCTTCCATGTGGCCAAACGCTAAATTCGGACATCTACTGTCAAAAACTCGACCGTTTGAAGATAGCAATTTACCAGAAACAGCCAGAATTACCCTACAGGAGATATGTCGTGTTCCAACAAGACAACGCTAGGCCAAACACATCTACAGTTAATCGCCAGAAACTTCAGGAGCTTGGTTGGGAAGTTTTAATGCATCCGCCATACAGTCAGGACTTGACACCAAACGACTATCATATTTTTCTTGCATTGTAAAATTTCTTTAATGATTCAAATTGGTATCTGGGTAGGATTGTGAAAATCGACTACTAGAGTTTTTGGCAAATAGAGTGCAGGACTTCTGTGAGAGATGCGTCATTTACATGAAATCTGACGAAATATATATTGGGTGCTACATCTGAACCGATTGGGACCGAATGCGATACACGTAATTCAAAATTTACGTTGATTTCCTCCCTCAAATCTATCACAAAATCGAATTGATGTTGACACAACCTGATGTAGAGGTTGCGGGGAAAAAAGCGAAAAGTTGAAACATTTCCTATGACACGGCACAGCTTTTTCCCAATTCATGGGAAATGTTAATATTCCTGATATAGTTTTCCTAGAAGCTTAGAGGGACAAAATGTTAAGATGGACATTTCTAACGTTCCTTGGTTTATAGAGCGCACAACATGCCTTTTTACTGACATAAGTGTATGTCCTAGTATGTGGCGGGGTAAACCACTCTTCTTTTCAACTTAACTTATAATTATTTTATTCTTCTTTGTTTTAACATTTCAACGAAATATTCTCTAAAACATTCACACTTATAACAAAATTTTTAAAAATAAATCTGGGTAGTAAAAATAAAATAAAACCTGTGAGCGGATCAGTATAACGTTCTGGGGGATCTATGGGAAATATTTAGCGATATTTGCATCCTATTGACCGATTAAAGGTCTAATGCTACTTATTCTTACCCTGGCGTATTTTCAGAATTTTGTTTTCTCGGAGTAGACATACTATATATATATATATATATATATCCAGATCCTCTTCTCGGTGTGATGTGCTGTGATGATCCGCTTATAATTGTGGTCTACTGATCGACTTGAAAAACAAAAAAATTGTTTTAACATCTGATCATCACCGAAAATTATAGGCGCCATCCATTTAAAGGTCAACCACTCCTCTTGGTATACTGTCTTAATCTCTTCGGTCTATGTCCTTCAGGAGTAAATATATACGCTAGTTTGCAGATTTTACGACTTTTCACACAAAAGTCTGGGTCAATTTGACCCGCTGGATATTGCCCAATTGTCATGAAAAGTGTCATGTTCGTTGCTCGATCGTATCTCTTCTTCCATGTAACATTTCGTTATGTTCAGGTCATAAATGTGGCCACTAGAGCGACCAGAAAAACAGGCAGAAATAAAGTATATTTCATACCCTAAATATAGAGGTCCATTACTGTGGCCCGTACTGTATTTACCAATTATAATGGATAGGCGGACACACAATCGTTATACTAAAAATTGGATCTAGGACCAATATTTCGTGGCGTAATAAAACCTTTGGTGCCACACAAAATTACAATATAAAAATATTCTATAAAAAAACCCCAGGCGTATAAAAATATTCTAAAATAATCATTTATTGAAAAATCAATCAAATCAAGGCTTATATAAATATTTTAAAATATCTAGACTTATAAAAATATTCTTTAAAAGGCCAAGATATTAAAAATTGAAAAAAATGCATATTGGAAATTGCTATATCTTTAAATAACTTCATTTCCTCATTTTTATACCCTTCACAACACTGTGGTACAGGGTATTATGCCTTTGTGCATGTGTTTGTAACAGGCAAAAGGAAACGAGATAGACACATGGTTCCTTTTGAGAATATGCATAGAATCAATTTTTAAGTCGAGTAATGCATGTCCGTCCGTTGTCCGTCTGTCTGTCCGTCTGCCTGTCCATGTTAAATTGTAAACAAAGTACAGGTCGCATTTATGATCCGAATTGGATGAAATTTGGCATAGGTCACTTATTTGGCCCAAGGACGAACCCTATTGAAATTGGGAAAAATCGGTTCAGATTTAGATATAGCTCCCATATATATATTTAACCGATTTAATGTAAATGGTCCCTATATATCTTTCGATTTGCACGAAATTTGGTACAGCCTAATCATTTAGGTCTAGCATAATGTCTGCCAAGTTTCGAGAAAATCAGTCCAGATTTAGATATAGCTCCCATATATAGTTTCGTCCGATTTCATGTAAATGGTGCCCCAAAGTCCCTATATATCTTTCGAGTTGCACGAAATTTGGCATAACGTACTGAATTGAGCCTAGAATGATGTCTACCAAGTTTCGAGAAAATTGGTCCAGATTTAGATATAGCTCCCATACATATTTTCGTCCGATTTCATGTAAATGGTGCACCAAAGTCGCTATATATCCTTCGATTTGCACGAAATTTGGCATAACGTACTTAATTGAGCCTAGAATGATGTCTGTCAAGTTTCATGAAAATCGGTCCTTATTTAGATATAGCTCCCATATATAGTTTCGTCCGATTTCATGTAAATGGTGCACCAAAGTCCCTATATATCCTTCGATTTGCACGAATTTTGGCATAACGTACTGAATTGAGCCTAGGGTGATGTCTGCCAAGTTTCGAGAAAACTGGTCCAGATTTCCATATAGCATCAAACTCCCCATGTTAGTCAGATTGACATCAAATTTTGCACAACGTACAAAATTGAGCATAGAATTACGTAGTTGCGTTTTCTAGAAGTACTGACATAGCCCAACGGATGACCTATTTATATTTGTTTGAAGTCGATTGACATACTTTATGGGTGGATCTAGGTAGATTCACATTTAGATAAATATCACATATTTTTTTCATCCAATTTTATGTTAATAGTCCTGTTTAACATACCCATAGTGGTGAAGGGTATCATATAGTCGGCCATGTCCGTCTTTACTACTTTCCTTACTGGTTTTTTTTTTGCTTACATAGGAAAAATTGCAGTGTCGAGAAATGTTCATACATATTAAAATATTAAATCATAGAAAGGACAACACTCTTTCGTATGCCACCATATTACATACACACGATACCTACCCTAGATATAATTCCTTTGTACATATTTGCCTTCGACATAACTCTATTTACTCAACTTTCCGCCAATTTACTACATACACATAACATTTTCATTTTGTCTTGCGGGAAAATTTTCCCAAAATGATCTGCCATACATAATACATGTGATGTTTAACTAACAACCCGTAAAAAAAGAATACCAATTGTAAATGGTTATTTGACAAATGTCAACATACCATATCAAAACTGACTGACATACATGGCCAGAATTAGAAGTAATCGGAAAACTCCCCACAGCGTAAGAATTATGAGTGTCTTAAAGACAAATACCAACAACAGCAACAACATATTATTTTTGTTACAGTTCTACTAGTTTTTTTGTTTTTGGTTCATGCAAGTCCATTTGCTTTGTGACTTCCGTATTGTCTAGGCAGGTAATGATTTTGTTTCGTCTAATGATGAGATGAGTAGGTAACATGAAAAAAAAAACGAAATTTGAACACAGCTGTAGTTCAAAGGCAATGTGACTTAAGTGTCACTTTGAGAGTATTGGAAAAAAATCACTATTGTTTATGTGACAGATGTTGAATGGGGTATTTCACAAGAAGGAATTGCAAATTTCATGCATTGTTTTTCCGATAAAAGGCAAGAAATCTTCTAAAATATTATAAATGGACTAATAGGCATATTTGACATCTTAAGAAATACTTATGATCCTAAACGGAATGCGTTTTAAATGCGGTAAATTGTCACAATGGGCGATAGTTTCAAATTGGGCGCCAAATTCAAAATACTTAAAAATTGGTAGATATCACAACCCATAGGCCTATTTTGTAATTTTTAATGAAATTTTATATTGTTTTTTACAACAATTTAATTTGTTTGTTTTGTTGTTTATACTCTATACAACTATGTTGTCAGGGTATTATAGCTTTGTGTAGCCCCAAAAGTTTGTAACGCCGCGAAATATTGGTCCTAGACCCACCTTTAAGTGTACCGATCGTCATATCTCGACTAGCATGGAGAAGGGGATCGGGCCATAGAATAAGCATGCTTGTTTCGATAAACATCGGCCAATATTTAGCGGGTCAAATGGACCCTGACTTTTGTGTGAAAAAAGACAAAATTTGTATTCTATAGCGTATATATTTACCCCTGAAGGACATAGACCCCTGATGTTGAAAGCATATCCAAGAGGAGTGGTTGACCTTTAAATTGATACTAATTATATGGTCGTATGTACTCAGATGTGGGAGTTACACTTGATTATTTACAGGCGGAAATATAGCGCTGATCGCTTTGAAATGTTCAATGAGGATCCAGGTATGGTCAGGGATATCGGCTATAATTTTTGGTGAAGGGAATCTGGACAAGTAATTAGAAGGGCTGTACTCAATATTGGGAATATTCGGAAAATATGTCAGCGTAAGGAAGAGGTGTTGTCGATCTTTAATCGTGCAAGAGGCCGCAACTATCACGAAATATTGCCCACGCACAGAATAAACGTTGGCAGAAAGTTAGAGTTCCGTGGTAGTTGTGTAGGGTATCGTATGGTCGGCCATGTCCGACTATACTGCTCCGCTCACTGGTTTTAAAATAACAAAAGTTATGTAAACAACATCGATAGTTGTTAAAATAATACAGAATATGCCTACAGGATGTACATCTGAAGACCTTCAGAGTACAATGGATGAACAATTAACGTTATATGTGGGCTGCAATTAAAAACGGAACGTTTTCTTTAGGTATGTATGCACATTAGGGCGGCACCTTCTCTGCAATATATCTGTTTATACCCTACAAAACTATGTTGTAATAATTATACCTTTATGTGACCACAAGAATTTGTAAAGCTGCTAAATATTGATCGTAAACCCAACTTATCGATATCGACTGACTTAGTGGATCATTAAAATTAGTAATTATGGACTAGTTGTCACGAAATTTTGCATGGAGATTCGGTTCAGGTCAAATCGTCTCAGAATTTTGTGTAAAAATTGGCTAAATTTCCATTCTATAGCATATATTTTTACACCTGACGGACTTAAACGGGAAAACAATGTATCCAAGAGTAGCAGTAGACCTTGATTTTGGTACCAATTTCATCGAGGTATGTATTCGGATATGTGAGTTATACTGAAATATTTAAGGGTGTCTAATTATTTTGATATTGTATAATATTCCAATTTCAAACACACAAGAGGGTGTATGTATCGCACTGATTGCTATGATATTGTACTTGAAGTTTCGCCTATGATCAAATGCAATGCACATAGTCGGCAGTGATCAGATTATATGAAAATAACCGAAACTTCATAATAAGCCGAACATCACAAATGTTTCACGTGGAAGGGGAAAATATGCCAGGGAGTTGTTGACTTCTAATTGGCCAAGAAGGATAGATAGATCCGCAGAAAGTTTACTGGTAAATGTGTAGGGAATAAAATGATCGGCCCCGTCCGGCTATACTGCTTCGCTCTCTGGTTTATTGTAAAGTTTGAACGTTGATTATTTGGGAAACACTACATCATTTAAAGGATCTCCATGCAAACTGCTGCAAGTGTTGATTATGTTGAGGTAATTTGTGGCCACTTTTTGACAAATATTGGTCGGTATCTCAGCCATAACTTGACGAATGTTGTTAAGTGCTCAATAGTAAAAGGATTATTTTTTTATTATCTTATCAAGCGAATGTTGTCAAATCGCATGATCTTGGTGGCCAGTTGATATCACCACCATTTTCGTCAATGCCTGACTTTTAACTGAAAAAAAAAACAAGAAAAAAGTGTCAGCCGGTGTTGCCAACTATATCCTCACTCTATGGTTTGCGGAGGAGGTCTTCGGAGTTACACACAGCTTTTATTATTCGTGTTATATAAGGTATATGTTTTTTATCAAATTAGGTTCGGAATTTATGCTGATCAAATATATAATATTGACCCTTTTTGTAGGATGTATCAGAGGAGAGGGCCGACGGGCCCACTTGATCTAGGCTTATTAAAGATAATAGGTTGTGCAAAGTTTAGTTCAAATCGTATATTCCATTCGCCTGATATTAGATTCATAAATATGAAAAATTTAGACCATTTGTCTGGACTTATAAATATTGAAAATTTGGATTTATAAATATTGAAAATTTGGACCCTCTGTGGGGGAGGTACCAGAAGGAGTAGACCAATGGGTCCGGTCATGCATGCAGATTTAACCAATAAGGAAAATAGTAAATTCGGACGGAGCCGACTATATGATCCCCTTCACCACTATGGGTATATTAAACAGGACTATTAGCATGAAATTGATTATTTATCTAAATGTGAATCTACCTAGATCTACCCATAAACATGTCATTCGTTTCTTTCAATGGGACAAAAGTATGTAACTCGACTTCAAACAAATATAAATAGGTCATCCGTTGGTCTATGTCTGTACTTCTAAAAAACGCAATTACGTAATTCTATCCTCAATTTTGTACTTTGTGCAAAATTTGATGTCAATCTGACTAACATGAGGAGTAACATGATGAGTTTGGAAGTTGTATCCAAATATAAAGCGATTTCAACGAAACTTGTCAGAGGTTAGGTCATACTAAATTCAGTACGTTTTGTTCCTATCAGTCTATTGGTTCCTTGGTGTGTCAATTACTTAAAATCAATCTATAATAATAGGGAGCTATATCTAGATCTCAACCAATTTTCACGAAACTTGACCGACATCACTCTAGGCACAATTCAGTACGTTGGTGCACCATTTACATGATATCGGACGAAACTATATATGGGAGCTATATCTAAATCTGGACTGATTTTCACGAATCTTGGCAGACATCATTCTAGGCTCAATTCAGTACTTTATACTAAATATCGTGTAAATCGACAGATATATATATATATATATATATAAACCGATTCTAAATCTGGACCGATTTTCACGAAACATGGCAGACATCACTCTAGGCTCAATTCAGTACGTTATGCCAAATTTCGTGCAAATCGAAAAACATATAGGGACTTTGGTGCACCATTTACATTAAATCGGACAAAACTATATATAGGAGCTATATCTAAATCTGGACCGATTTTCTCAAAACTTGGCAGACACCACTCTAGGCTCAATTCAGCACGTTATGGCAAATTTCGTGCAAATCGAAGGATATATGGACTTTGGTGCATTACATTAAATCGGACGAAAATACATATGGGAGCTATATCTAAATCTTGACCGATTTTTCCCAATTTCAATAGGGTCCATCCTTGGTCCAAACAAAAAAAAAAAAAAAAAAAGAAACGAGTTAGACACATGGTTCATTTTGAGAATATGCATAGAATCACCTTTTAAGTCGATTTATTCATGTCTGTCCTTCCGTCTGTCTGTCCATGTTAAATTGTAAACAAAGTACAGGTCGCATTTATGATCCGAATTGGATGAATTTTGTCATAGGTCACTTATTTGGCCCAAGGACGAAACCTATTGAAATTGAGAAAAATCGGTTCAGATTTAGATATAGCTCCCATATATATTTTCGTCCAATTTATTGTAAATGGTGACCTTCATAACGCCTCTTCATAGAAGTCCTGCTCTCTATTTGCAAAAAACCCTCTAGTATTCGATTTTCACAATACTCCCTAGATACCAATTTTTTATCATTAAAGAAATTTCCCCCCCATTATATTACTTTTTACACATACAAATATTATTTACTCATATTTTGTTAGTTAATACCATTGGCATTTCAATCATTGTATTTACACACATGGCATTTGAACAATTTCACATTACAATTTACAAAAAAACTAAAACGGAATTATGTTGTATTTCACATAAATAATAATTTGTCTAAACATGAAGTCGTCTTCTTTGGCATTTTCCATTGTTTTTGTGTGTGGATAATTTGACTAAACTAGAGTAGCAAAAAACCAAACCGACAACAACAACAAAATTACTGAAGGGTGAGCAATTTTTTATATAAACGCATATTAAAGAAATTAAGTGAAATTATTTAATGTTTTCATGCCCATTGTTTTTGTAGTTGTAATACACAAAAACAGATATGATGTACACATGTTTATTCAAATTATAATAGTTATGTAAGAGCAAATGTTATGCTAACCACCTTGTTATAACAAAAAGTGTCGGCATAAATTGTAATCAGAGTAGGGGAGACTGGGGCACCTTCGGCATTGGGGCACCTTCGGCAATCGCGTTTTCGATATGAAGCTCTTACCGTACATCACTAGTTTTGATACATAGGTATCGAATATCGAAATAAATAACTGACACAAAGTTTGAAATTTCTAGCTAATAAGCTTATTTAGATACATAGGATTTTGTATTTTTATAGATGTTTCTGTAATATTTCAATTCCATTTCGTAAGTATTTTGTGTATAAAACTTTTAAAATTTTTAAGACAATATTATTAAAAAGTGGTTAACTACGATGTGTATTATTATAGAAATATTTAAAAATATAATGTTTATACAAAACTGATCGAAAAAAATGAAACAAACTAGAAAAAGTACATTCGGGGTACATTCGGCATTTTAAAGTGGGGCACATTCGGCCATATACATATTGTGCAATATTATTTCCTTAAAATGTTTTTGAGTTTGTCTTTAAAACTAATCCTTTAATATGGTTCGAAATTGCATATATAAGATCAAAAGCGCTTGTATTGACGAAAATGCGATAGAAAACCCCTATTTCTGATGGTGTGTACGACCTTGAGATGTAAACGTCCGCCGCTAGAAAATAAAGCCCTATAATTCAAACATTGTGTGGCGTATTAAAACCAAATAGAGCCTTTAGAGGATCAGAATTTCAACCAGATTGATAGCGATGATAATTACCCGGCTATGACTATGTTGCCGAATGTGCCCCATTAAATGCCGAAGCTACCCCGGGTTGGGGCACATTCGGCGAATTTGACTTTTTTTACAAAACTGTTAAATTGTTTAACTAATACTATTTTTTGATATCTTTTTGGTACTATTTTTTATAATTAAGTGTCAGAGGACAATAATCAGCCATAAAGTTCTTACATATGTTGAATAAGTACTGAGATATAGAGCTCTAAAAAAAAAGTGCCGAAGGTGCCCCAGTCTCCCCTAATCATTAACCATTCGAAATGGAATTGTAGCGAAAACACACAAACACAAAAAAGACAAAAAGGTATCGAAGCCTAAACAAATTACTCAATTATAAAAATTCCATAAAATAATATTGAATATGTTATGTGATAATTTTGAGGCCTTGGTACAATTCAAATTTCCAAACGTTAGGGCTACCAACGGTTATAGGGAGTGGATTTTATATAGATTTTTTTCAAGGAGAGTATTTTTTAAGGCGTAAATTTTTTAAAGACTTTTTAAGGATTATTTAAAAATTTTTTCAAAGAGTAGATTTTTTGAATTTTTTTAAAGATTTTTTAAAGGAGTGGAGAACTATCGGGAAAAAAAGGAGATATGAGAAACGTATTTTCAGAAAAAAGAAGAAAGAGCAAGAAAAACATGAGCAAATCGAGATGTACAGGAGTCAGAATGAAGTCCGAAAATTCTTCCAATGGGTAAAACCCTAAACCGAAGGTTTTGGTGCAGGCACATCCTCCTGGGGAGATAAAGAAGGAAACCTGGTGACAGATACAGACAGCGTGCTGAGGATCTGGAAGGAGCATTTTGAAAAACTTGTGGTATCAAATAGTAGCGGTGAAGAGGATACCTCAGAACCAATAATAGATGATGGTATAGTGTGTATACCACCTAGCCAAGATGAAGTCAAAATAGCAATCAATCGGCTGAAAAATAATAAAGCAGCTGGTACCGATGGATTACAAGCCGAACTATTGAAGACTGGTGGTCAGATGCTGGTAAGGAGCATGCACCAGGTGATTAGTACAATTTGGCTAGAGAAATGCATGCTCAATGATTGGAACCTCAGCATCCTGTGTACCGTGCACAAAAAAGGAGACAAGACAATATGTGCCAACTATATAGGAATAAGTCTCCTTCCCATCGCATATAAAGTGCTATCCAGCGTACTGTGTGAACGACTGAAGCCAATGGTCAATGACATTATTGGACCATACAAATGTGGCTTCAGACCTGGCAAATCCACCATTGACCAGTCGACTATAAAGCCGCATTCGACAGCCCTATCCGTTCAGAGATGTATAAAGCCATTTCTGCGTTTGGAATTCCTGCAAAATTAATTGGGCTGTGCAGGATAACATTAATCAGCAGTTATAGTTGGAAAGGACCTCTCGGAGCCCTTTAATACCGAACGAGGATTCAGACAAGAAAAAGTTAACAGAAATGACACTCAGTACACCAAACAACACATGTTACTCGCCTACGCCGATGGCATCGACATAATGGGTCGAACATTGAGAGCGCTAACAGCCACCTTTGAACAAATTGAGAAAGAGTCTGCCAAAGTGGGTCTGGCAGTAAACGGCGAGAAGACCATGCTGATGTTATTAACGCGCAAGACGTCCTGTAGACTCGGACCAACTGTGGTCCAGGTAGTCAAAGATTTTATATACCTTGGTACCGGCATAAATAAAACGAATGACATCAGTTTTGAAATTCGGAGAAGGATAGTGATGGCCAACCGATGCTACTATGGTCTGAGCAAACAACTCAAAAGCAAGGCCACCTCCCGCCAGACTAAACTCGCATTCTACAAGACGCTGATACTACCCGTGCTGTTATATGGATTTAAAAGATAGAAAGATCAAAAGACCGACGGAAAAACTGCAAATGAACGATGCAAAAGACCGACTCGCCTGGAAATCTTTTCTAAGCTCGGCTTATGGAACGAAAGTTCTGTCACAAGTCAGCTAAGTAGATAAGTAAAATTTTTTTGAGGCGTAGATTTTTTTAAAGCAGTGGATTTTTGAAGGCGTAGATTTTATAAAAAATGTTTTGAAGCAGTGGATTTTTTAAATATTTATTTTGAAGGTGTGGATTTTTGAGGGCTTGGATTTTTGTAGATTTTTTAAATATTTTTTTGAAGGAGTGGATTTATGTAGATTTTGTAAGTAGTGGTTTTTGCACATTTTTTTCAAGGAGTTAATTTTTTGAAGGCTTGTATTTTTTATTTATTTTTAAAGAGTGTTTTTTTGTAGTCGTCGATTTTTTTTTACCCTTTCAGTATTTTTGTCGAATATATTCGACATTTAAAAGTACTCTCTTTCTTTGCGATTTTTCGGTTACTATTGATGTTTTTGTTGAAAGACAGATGAACCTGTTTGAGGGTTAAAATGAAAACTGTTATTTTTTTTAACTCTGTGCCTTTATATGTTCTTAAATACATAATTTTAGATTCTTATTCCGACAACATTTTTGTTTGACACTGAAAGGGTCAATGATTTTCAAGAAGTATATTTTTTGAAGTCGTCGATTTTTTTAATTTTTTTCAAGGAGTGGCTTTTTTGGAGTCATCGATTTTTTAATGATTTTCCAGAAGTAATTTTTTTAGATCGCGAGTATTTTTTTCAATGCGTTTTTATATTAGTTGTTGACATATATCATAAATGTTGTATTCAATATAATTACGAAAGAAGGGGAAATTTCAGGGTTGTCCTCAATTTAAACTAACCGATCCTAAATACACATATCAATCAAATTACAACACCAAACATTGGATTCAATTATACTAACAGAGTATTACATACGGTTTTAGTGGATAATTTTCTTATAATATTACCTTCCGCAACAGACTTGGTCTCTTAATACCACATTGCACTTATTCCAGAAGGACAAATTGAAACATTGAATTTTCAAAATATGAAAATATCCACAATTAAATATTCATATATGCACATTTTACAATGAAAATCCCCAAAGTCATTTTTTGTTTTTGATATCTGGCCTAGAAAATGAATCGTCGCATTTTAAATAGCCACAAAATCTCCGCAAATTAATTCATCTTTTCCGCGCACAAATCATGTATCTTAAGTTTTTCTTTTTCCATGGAAATATATTTCGCACGTGATTTTGAATCTTGCCCACATAATTTTCCTTAGCAAAAATCATTGGATCCACCGACACACACACACATGTTCTCTATGAGCGTTCATATATAATTATTCCGCACAACTCGCATGTGAACGGCTGGTTGGATGGGCTAATGTTGTTGATTCACAATAACCACCAAATGGCCATTTGGAAACAATCTAAAACGTAACCAGATACGTTGGTGCTTCTCTTGCTCTAAGTACACTGAACTAAGCAGTATAAAAGTGTTCCATATCAATTCATGCTCATTTATTTGCGCAAAAATTATTGTTTTACTTCTGGGTTTTATTCAAAATTATTTCATTGTTGTTGTTGCTGCTGTGTGGTCATTGCTGCCACTCAAGATACTTTAGTCGCGGGTGTTGTAATTTACATTTCATGCCCTTGTCTTGGGTGCAATGCAAAGCACGAAGAGGCAAACGATGAGAGAGACGAGAGTATACACTATGGAGTATTTAAATAAGCACAGTTTGCGGTATTTATTAATAGGGAGTATACAAAAGTGTATTTTTAACGATTTTTTACAAGGAGAGGATTTTTTAAACAATTATTATACCCTACATAACTATGTTGTCAGGGTATTATAGCTTTGTGCAGCCCCAAGAGTTTGTAACGCCGGTTAATATTTAAGGGATGAAATGGACCAAAAACTTTATTTTTGTCTGATTTTCTGGTTGCTCTAGAGGCCGCAATTATGGCCCGAACATCGTGAAATTTTACATGAGGATCTAGGTATCGTCAAGGACAACGCCTATAATTTTCGTTGATGATCAGATAATAATTTTGGGATGAACTGGACCGAGAACTTAATTTTTGGTATTTTTTTTTCAAGTCGATCTATAGGCCACAATTGAAAGCCGAACATCGCAACACAACCCGCGGTGAAGGGAATCTTCAATATATTGCCCTCTTGACCTCTAGTCGGTCAAGAGGGCAATATTTAAGCCCATGCTCAGAATATAGAATCACAGAAAGTTCGCTTTTCCTGGAAATTGTGTAGGGTATCATATGCTCATATGGTCGGCCCCGTCTGGTTTATGCTAGTTCTTGAGGATTTTATTCAAGGAACGAATTTTTGAAACACATTTTTAAGAAAGCGTTTCAAGTCGTAGATTTTAAAATACTTTTTAAAGGCGTGAATTTTTTATTTTTTTAAAGATTTGTCCAAAGCGTTGATGTTTAAGTCGTGGATTTTTTAAGATAATTTTAAGTCGTAGATTTTATAAACATTTTTAGTCCTGGATTTTTCAAACGCTTTTTATACAACGCGGATTTTTTTAAGACTTTTCGAATTTCGGTTTTTCGTGGACTGTTTATTATTTTTCTCTACAATTACCATGTTATCCCTTCAAAAATTCAACATTATTCCCAGCGTATAAAGTGTCTTTATACAAATCCTCACCAGTGTAGATCCATAACAGTACCATGACGCCAGTAGATGGAATTAAAAATGCGTATAATGAAAATATGTTGTTTTTTCTCCGCTTGAATTATTTACGCATGAGCGTTAGCTTCTATCGACAGCATGTTGTACTTCGTGTACTCAGTAGTTAATAATCATAAATTTAAAATTATTCCAGAGTATGAAAACATTGTAATGTTTGTTTCTTTACCAAATTGCTGTTATTATCAACGGCAGTGTGATCAACTGGTCATATCGCATAATTGCTTGTTTAGCGTGGGGTAACAGGCCCATGATGATATGTAAGAAGTGTAATGCCAAAATAAAAATTGAAACCAGTGAGCGGAGCAGTATAGTCGGACGGGGCCGACCATACGATACCCTACACAACTACCGCGGAACTCAAATTTTCTGCGGATGTTCATTCCGAGACTGGGCAATATTTCGTGATATTTGCACACTCTTGCCCGATTAGAGGTAAACAGCACCTCTTCTTCACACTGACATATTTTCCGAATATTACGAGTATTCAGTACAGCTATTATCCAGATTCCCTTCACCGTGGGTTGTGTTGTGATGTTCGGCTTTCATTTGAGGTCTATAGATCGACTCGAAAATAACACAAAAAATTAGGATTTCGGTCCACTTAATTGCAAAATTATTATCTGATCATCACCGAAAATTATAGGCGTTGTCCTTGACCATAACTGGAACCTCATGGAACATTTCAAAGCGATCAGTGCTGTAGTTCCGCTCTCCAGAGTGATAATGGGTTACTAAATAATATAGGAATACGGAAATACCTGTAAATATTTAGATGTAACTCCCACATCCGAGCACATACAACAATATAATTGGTCTTAATTTAAAGGTCAACCACTCCTCTTGGATATAATATAAACTTGTCGGGTCTATGTCCTTCAGGGGTAAATATATACGCCATAGAATACAAATTTTGTCATTTTTCACACAAAAGTCAGGGTCCATTTGACCCGCTAAATATTGACCGATCTTTCTCCAAACGGGCATACTTATTCTTTGGCCCGATCCGCTTCTCCATGCAAAATTTCACGACGTTCGGACCATTGTTGCGGCCTATGGAGCGATCAGAAAAACCGACAAAAATTTAGTATTTGGTCCATTTCATCCCCTAAATATTAACCGATCTTTCCCAAAAACAATAGGGGTCTTCATTGGCCAGAACCCATCCTACATGCAAAATTTCGTGAAGATTGGTCCATAACTGTGGCCTGTATCGTGTTTACAAATTATAATGGACAGACGGACGGACGGACGGACGGACGGACACACATGTCTAGATCGACTCAGCTAGTCGAGATATGACGATCGGTATACTTAAAGGTGGGTCTAGGACCAATATTTCGCGGCGTTACAAACTTTTGGGGCTGCACAAAGCTATAATACCCTGACAACATAGTTGTGTAGGGTATAAAAATATAAAAAATAGTTTCTTAGTATGAAAATACAAATAATTATGGATATGTTCGTTTCCAAAGTATTCTACCGCATGGTATATATAGATACATATATTTATATATATACAGGCTCTCAAACTTAGAGTCTACCACATTTTCAACACGTATGAAAGGGTCAACAGCATCTTTAGGCGATTAAAATCGTTTGCCATGCATATTTTTTGATTTGTGGGAATAAATATAAAACATTAGGTGTCATGTCAAGGCTGTACGAAGGAAGCTCCATCAAATCCACGTTTTGGTTTCAGCCAACTTATGAGAGCTTGTATTATCAGAGTGCAAATAATTCTTATTGTCTTGTTCGTTGTCCGAATTACTCCGAACACTTCATGCAAACAAATTGTTGTGTACCACTCAGAAGTTGCCGTCCTACGTTGCTTAAGGGGAACACATGATTGGATTTGCTAAAGAAACTGCTGCAGGTCCTTGTATGGGGGCTACGACAAAACATGAATTTACATCGAAAATTTCTATAACATCAAAAATACCGAAAATATGCAAATATTTGTTGTTGTTATCTAAAACCGATAACAGTATCAAAAAAAAAAATAGGTGGGAAGCTTCATAAAGGAGCTTTAATAAAAAATTTTGTGCAAAAATGTTTGTCACCCTCCAAGAGTGCTAAATTAAACGTCTAAATTACACATAGCTCCATTTTACCACTTCTGTGGCAAAATGCGGTTAAAGCATTAAAATATCGAAAATGGGTCAGGACTTTTCTGTGGGAGTTATGTCAAAACATGGATTTATTTCGAAAATTTCTATAATATTAAAAATACCGAAAATCGGCAAAGATTTGTTTACTTTCAAAGAACCTAAGAATGTACAAATGTTCAAAAATATCGAAAATGATAGGGCCTTTATAAGGGAGTTATGTTACAAGAAAATAACCTTTTATCGAATATTTCCTGCAAAGATATTTTTCACCTCCAAGCCACTTCGGTGGGAATGTACAGGTAAACTTTCAAAATACCGAAAATTTTTTGCAAAGATTTTTTTCATCCTCTTAGATCCCGAGTGCTGGAAATTTCTCCTCTCTAAGAAACCAGAATGCCGAATTACTTCCACATTGGTTGGAAAATGCGCCTATGACAATGAAAATGCCTAAAATGAGGTGTATCCCAAATATGGGTTATATGGAAAACATGGACCTACTCTGACCATTTTTTGTGATGAAGTTTTTCCACCTACCAATAACCTGGAATACCAAATTATAACCTTTTCGCTTGAAAAAACATTCCTAAGATCTTCAAACTACATCAAATGGTGCTGGACGTTATGCGAAGGCTATGCAAACACGTGGACCTTCCAGCCCCTTTTTCAATAGGAAACATTCTAGAAGTGTTATGTTGTACTTGACTTTAATATGTTCATATTCAGGTCTGCTGCTTTATTTTCCAAAATTTTGTACTGGTGGGTAATGGACTAAAAACTTTATTTTTGTGTGTTTTTCTGGAAGGGGATCTGACAAACGAATAAGTATGACTATTTCCAAGAGTTAGACCAAGTCTTTTGTATATCTAATCAACGAATTTGTATATAAAAATGTATATATTTTCTTTAGAAGAACATATCCCAAGAAGTAGACCGGAGAGAAGTTGTTGACCTTGAAATTGATGCTAATTGTATTGATGCAAGTACGATTTCCGATATTATTATGTATATTACCATTATTATATTATACATCGGAAATGTCGCGCTGATCGTTCTGAAATTGTACCTGAAGTTCTGTTTGTGGTAAAGGACTAGGTCTCAGTGGTGATCAGAGGTTATTGTTGTTTGCCGAAAACGTTGTTGTCTGCTTTTCTTGTAATTATAAACCCAATGTGATCCGGAAAAATTATCCGTGTAAGAAAGAGGTGCTGTTGACATATAACTACATCGGTCCACTCCTTCAGGTACCGCCACCACAAGATGGTCAAATTTTGGTTAAAAATTAATTTTATAATATCATGAGCTATGACTATCCGATTTGTACTAAACATTGTACAACGTAATATTTTAACCATGGCCATATAAAGATGGAAGATGGGACTTATCGGTCCACTGCCTTTGGTTCCACCCCAAAACATCAACAATTTAAAAACTTGCAAATGTGTAATATAATCGTATTAATGTATCTTAAGTTGGGGAAAAAGAATTCCAGTATTTTTTCGGCAGATGTCTGTACTGATAGATTTCTCGTAAACTATCGATCAAACAATTTCAGATATATGCTCGTTGGAAGGGTGACATTTCGCAGTAAAAAACCAGTGAGCGGAGCAGTATAGTCGGACCGGGCCGACCATATGATACCCTACACAACTTTCACCAAAATCTAACTTTGTGTGGTTCTATATTCTGAGCTTGGGCAATATTTCGCAATATTTTTACCCTCTTGACCGACTAGAGGTCAACATATATTAGTAATATTCAGTACAGCACTTCTAATTACTTGTCCAGATTCCTTTCAGCGTGTGTTGTGATGTGATGTTCGGCTTTCAATGTGGCCTAAAGATCGACTCGAAAAAAACACGAAAAAATAAGTTTTCGGTCAACTTCATCCCAAAATTATTATCTGATCATCGCCGAAAATTATAGGCGTTGTACTTGACCATCACTGGAACCTCATGGAACATTTCAAAGCGATTAGCGCTATATTTCCGCCCTCTAGTGTGGTAATGGGTTACTAAATAATATATTAATACGTAAGCAACTGTAAATATTTACGTGTAACTCCCACATCCGAGTACATACGACAATTGGTATCAATTTAAAGGCCAACCACTCCTCTTGGATATACTATCAACTTCTAGGCTCTATGTCCTTCAGGAGTAAATATATACGCTATAGAATACAATTTTTCTCATTTTTCACACAAAAGTCAGGGTCCATTTGACTCTCTAAATATTGACCGATCTTTATCAAAACAGGCATGCTTATTCTTTGGCCCAACCCCCTCCTCCATGTAAAAATTCGAGATGTTTGGACAATAATTGCGGCCTCTGGAGCGACCAGAAAAACCGACAAAAATTCAGTATTTGGTCCATTTCATCCCCTAAATATTAACCGAACTTTAACAAAAACAATAGGGGTCTTCGTTGGAACGAACCCATCCTACATGCAAAATGTGATGAAGATTGGTCCATAACTGTGGCCTGTATCTTGATTACAATTTATAATGGACAGACGGAGGGAAGGATGGACACACATGTCTAGATCAACTCAGCTAGTCGAGATATGACGATCGGTATACTTAAAGGTGGGTCTAGGATCAATATTTCGCGGCGTTAAAAACTCTTGGGGCTGCACAAAGCTATAATACCCTGACAACATAGTTGTGTAGGGTATAAAAATAGTTTTTTTATTTGATGCATTCAGTTGTGAGTTACAGGGTGTTAAAATGGAAGCGAACAAAGTTTTTCTTTGACAAAGGCGAAAATGCAAGCCAAGCGGCTAAAATTGTGAATGGTGTTTATGGTTCCGATACGGAGCAGCCAATTATGTGTAATTTTGGTTTCGTAGATTCCGTTCAGGAATTTTTGATTTGTTCCAACAAATCATACTACAAAATTGTGCATATTTGGGCCGAATCGGACATTCCGAAGCATGTTAAATAAAGTCCTATAGTTTATATAAAAATAATGGATTTATTTTTCCTCAACCTAATAATACCTCTGTGTAATTCCGTAGACCTCAGACCATAGGCTGTGGGTATATATTTGTCGGCATATGAGGTCGTATATGAGAGAAATACTCAAATGTGTTTAGTATTGCCATAATCGAACTAGAGCGTGAAAAAAACGCGAAATATTGCCGAAGCTTAGAATACAGATCCAAAGAAAGTTAAAAGTCAGTGGTAGTTGTGTAGAGTATCACATGTTCGGTTCTGTCCGACTATACTACAACGCTCACTGGTTTTTAACTGCCCTGTGTGGCAAAATGCAGACATTTCGGATGGAAAATACACCTATGTACATGAAAGTATCTAAAATGGGTTGAAACTTTAATGTTGGTGGTTATGTCAAAACATGGACGCTTGCAGGCCATTTTTTGTGAAAAGGCTCCAGACCAAGAACTCAGAATGTCAAATTACAGTCTCTTCGATTGGAAAATGTTCCCAAGACCTTATAAGTAGGTTTTACTTATTTTACGTGTTTTTTGCTATTAGCTTAAGACCTATAATTTTCCACATTTCATCTCTTGAAAGCCTATCATATAAACAATAAAAATCCCATTAAATGAAATGTCACCCAATTGAAAACTATGCCAATTACACTGGTACCTTTCCATAAAACGAAACTATTTTCTTTCGTATTTTAGAAAATTAATTAGTATTTAAATAAAATGCCGTTATACTAACATCATTTTATTTCAGTTTTTTTGGTTGTAACGCTTTCAAGAAAATAGATGAATGAAAACATGTGTTTTTTGCTGCTGCTGTTGTTGTATTCATGGGCGCAGAGCCGCATCCACACATCCGTGCTACAGATTTTGGTGGTAATGGTGGAGAGGGGGTTGCTACTGCTGCTGTTGATGGCATTGATATGACTACCTCCCCTGCCACTCTGTCTTAATGAGCTCAAGTGTTAATGCTTAGTTTTCTTTTATTTTTCTTCTACTTTTGTTTTTTTTTCTTTTTGCATCGTTAGCTACTTTGCTTTCAATCGAGCATCTGGGCTAGTAGTGTGACGCACCCCCTCCTCTACCACCCGCACAACAATGTTATGGATATGGAAATTTATAGTGAAAGTGCTGCCAATCAGCACAAAGAAATACTCTGTTTCTGTTTCGTTTTTTTAAATTGCTCTTGTTTTGTAGGGCAGAGTGTTTCTTTGTTGAAATTATTAAATCAAAACGTTTAAATATTTTTTTGCGAGAATCTGTTATTTTTTGCTGGTGTTGGTTTTTGTTTATTAATTAAAACAATAACTATTTAATTTGAAATGGAAATTTAAATATATATTTATCTTCTGTTGTTTTTTTTTCTTCGTTACAGATTGATGAAGACAATTTATTGGAGCATTTGGAAGAACACGAACGTGAGATGATATTTGGAAAGTCAAGAAAAAGTAAGTATGGAAATATGGGTGGGTGTATTTTTTGGGGTGGAAAATAGAGGGGAGTAGTGTAGCGTGTTAGAATATTTAGAATAAGGAAAGTTGTGACAGCCTGTTTTTGTAAAATTCTAAATGAACGAATTCGAGTGACTTACGACCAAACCTTTGTTTATGTAAACAAATATTTTTTGATTCAAAACAAAAATAAATGACATATTTTTCAAAACCAAGGAGTTTGGTCGTAAGTCACTCGAATTCGTTCGTTTAGAATTTTACAAAAACAGGCTGTGAATTTCTGGATTACATATCAATAATTTTTGTCTAAATCTTCACAGAGAATTTTGACAGTATAATTATAAACTATTCTTCCGAAGTGAGGGTAAAATAAAAACCAGTGAGCGGAGCAGTATAGTCGGACGGGGCCGACCATATGATACCCTACACAACTTCCACGAAACTATAACTTTCTGTGGTTCTATATTCTGAGCTTGGGCAATATTTCGCGTTATTTGCACCCTCTTGACCGACTAGAGGTCAAGAAATATTAAAAATATTCAGTACAGCCCTTCTAATCACTTGTCCAGATTCCCTTCACCTTGGGTTGTGTTGTGATGTTCGGCTTTCAATTTTGGCCTATAGATCGACTCGAAAAAAACACCAAAAAAATAAGTTTTCGGTTCACTTCATTCCAAAATTTTAATCTGATCATCAGAGAAATTATAGGCGTTGTCCTTGACCATACCTGGATCCTCAAGGAAAATTTCAAAGTGATGAGCGCTATATTTCCCCCCTCTATTGTGGCAATATGTTACTAAATAATATATGAATACTTAAGCTCCTGAAAATATGTACGTGTAACTCCCACATCCAAGAACATACGACCATATAATTGGTATCAATTTAAAGGTCAACCACTCCTCTTGGATATACTATCAACTTCTCGGCTCTATGTCCTTCGGGAGTTAATATATACGCCATAGAATACAAATTTTGTAATTTTTCACACAAAAGACAGGGTCCATTTGGCCCGCTAAATATTGGCCGATCTTTATCAAAACAGGCATGCTCATTCTTTGGCCCGAACCCTACTCCATGTGAAATTTCACGATGTTCGTGCCATAATTGTGGCCTCTGGAGCGACCAGAAAAACCGACAAAAATTTAGTATTTGGTCCATTTCATCCCCTAAATATTAACCGATCTTTACCAAAAACAATAGGGGTCTTCATTGGCCAGAACCCATCATTCATGCAAAATTTCGTGAAGATTGGTCCATAACTGTGGCCTGCAGCGTGTTTATAAATTATAATGGACAGACGGACAGACGAACGAACGGACGGACGAACGGACACACATGTCCAGATCGACTCAGCTAGTCGAGATATGACGATCGGTATACCTGAAAGTGGGTCTAGGACCAATATTTCGCGGCGTTAAAAACTCTTGGGGCTGCACAAAGCTATAATACCCTGACAACATAGTTGTGTAGGGTATAATAATAAATACTAAGCCGATAACGGAGCAATGTAGTCGCATGTGGCCGACCATATGATAGCCTAAACAACTAAAACTGTATTCTAAATATTTTTTAAAGAATATTTTTTCAAGCGTTAGCAAAGGCATGGATTTTTTAAAGAATATTTTTACAAGGGTTACCAAAACAAAATTCAAAATTCGCAACCACTTTACAAAATATAGTATATCTCCCATAACCGTCACCTTGCATCAATAGACATAAGAGAACACCCCATACTCCATTTCAAGTTTCGACGATTTTCAAACGGTTTACAAATGGGCATACATTATTTTAGGGGACTTTGGATTTTTGCTTTACTTTCTTGATTACATGCAAAATTCCTCTCGAACATTTTTAAATTTTCTCCTCCAACTTTAAATCCATTTTTTCCCTTTGTTTCTCATTTGTGGTTTCCCCAAAGACCATTCCTCGCCATTGAAGCGTAAAATGTCAACACACATTGTTGCCATTAACATAACCATCGAGTGAGTAATTTCC